>NC_041399.2:105204595-105504565 GCF_900747795.2 Erpetoichthys calabaricus | reverse complement strand
ATTAGTATATAAGGAGATTTCAAAATGTTCTTCATGACATAATTAAGAAAGGAGTGGTATATAGTATGTCACAAACAAGCCTTTGTCTAAAACTGGCCATTAATCCTAAAAGGATGTGACTTGTAGACAAGACACAGCATAGGACATTACCCTTCTAACCTTATCCATACTGCAATAAATAGTAAAGGCAGAATAGACTTACAATGGTGTTTTTTGGTGCTGTTATGCAGTCTTTATTTTAATAAGGAGTTCTCATAAAAAGGGAACACAATCACAGATTGTCTTATGAAGTTATTTAAAGTAACTAAAAAACAAAATTTTGTTAAAAAAACATAAGTAATCCTTTATCTTAATCATAATCAAAATATTTAATATGATGTTAAATGTATAAAGAAGCAAACATTTGCTTTTGAGTGCTTGAAGATTTAGGGATAGTTTTATTGCCAGAGTGGAATTCCAGGCTGAGTATTGACAGCATTTTAAAGTTAATGACTTCTTCTGATTTTGCACTGCTATTGTTAAAATAAATGTAAAAGTAATACTTACAATGCCTGTTAGAAAAAAAGCAGTGCTTTATTGCTTCTCTGAAATCTTGACAGATCTGACAAGGACAAAGAAATCTTTCATACCTGCATGTGTGTTTTATATGTTTAGAAGAAAGAAAACCGGGTGTCTAAGAAAACAAAGGTAAATTTTCTGTCTGAGAATGGCAGGAATCTTTAGCTGCTATAGAAATGTATTTATATGGATTTAATTTCTCATCACAGTATATTATTCAATCTGGTGGGGATGTTTGGGGGGCAAATGCAATGTGTGTCTAGAAAATACATGCTCTAAACTCTTCCCCCTGGAGAGAGAAAGGGATATAAGGCAATAACTGAAGTATTTTAATCATATTTAACAAAACCCTAGTTTTAAACAGGACCGTGAAATACTCTTAAATTCCTCATTTGGGGGAAAAATCAGACCTTCATTTCTCAGTGGAAAATAACTACATTTGATTTTCATTCCATTTCCTTAATGAGAAGAATCTGGGTCACTTACAAAAACTTTAAAGAAAGGCTATAGATGTGTGACTAGAATATTGGTAGCAATAAAGAATTTTGTTACAATAAATGTATTAAATATTTCATATTTCTTGCAGTTTCCACAATGCTTTTTGAGTGCAGCACGTTATTGTGTGAACGTCTTTGAATCATAGAAAAAGCATGTCACTGTTTTTGTAGCTTCAATTAATTACTTGAATTACGATGCCATTGAAGTGGACTCATGTAAAAAAATACATTTTCAGTCTAATATCCAGTTTCCAAATTATCAAAGAAGTAGTCTTATTTGAATAGTATGGAAACTTTATTTTTCCAGAAGACCGGGTATAACTTAAAATTACTCAAAATTTTACTTCATTACTGCACTGTATAATTAACTTCAAACTACATAAAACATTTTCTGCCTGAATCATTAAACTTAAGCTAGTTTGGACTTTCCAATCTTTGCAGAAACAGGGAGAAAGTCTAGGCCCTGTGCACACTGAATTTTAATTTAAAAATGCATACATTTTTCACATTTTTGCTTTTGTCCACACTACTTCATGGTTTTTGATACCTGAAAACAAGACTTTAAAAAACACTCACCAGAGCCATATACACATTTTAGTGTGGATGGTCATAAATGCAGTTTTCCCCCAACTGTACTCTAATAGTGCTCTGACTTGGTTCTAGCTTATTTCATGGCCCATCCCTCTTTGTTTGCTTTTCATTACAATGGCTCATTACTTGATTGGCCTTCCTTCACAGAAAAAAAAACATTTTGCAACCTAATGGACATAAAAGAATTGGTTTCCATGGCACTTATTGTGCTGCTTACCTATATGTATTTAAATTGCATTTTGTAAAGTTTTGAATGCTGGGTAAAAATCGCTTAGTTGACATCCTCTTATTAATGTTTATTATATAAACTTCATCTGCTCAGTAAGGAGGAGCACATTCTAAGCAAAATTAATAACAAGGCACTTTACGAACTGGATAAGTGTAGAATGTATCCAAGTTCACAATGCTACAGAACTGAGAAAGAAATGAAAGCACAATTAAGTAAAGCAAAGATAAAGAGACATGCATTTATTTATTTCCTCTGTTGAGTTAGTTTTACAAATATTTGGTACAAGATGTGCTCTGGTTGTTGTAGACTGCTTATGTTTAATCATCTTGCAAATGAACATAGAGCTAAGTACTATTTTTTGTTTAAAGTTTAGCTTTACTTTTGTTTAATTACAAGACAACTGTCACCAGTTCTGAAAAGTGTTACTTTCAACTGTAATCAGTACATTAACGTGACATGGGGGCAGTTTGCTTTTGCTCCTTAAATAATTTCTTGTTGTATGCTATGAATACATTATGACAGTCCTGTGAGCTGGCAGTTTTGAAAAAGGGAATAAAGCACAAGGGAATCTGATTTTCACAGGGCTCTGAATTTTTCACTACACAGACCTTTCAAGGAGTTTGCTGCCAAATGCCAGCATGCCCAATGTAGGCCTAATATCTATGTCATGTGTGTTTCCGGCATTTCATTATGGACAGAGGATTTTGTAAATTATTCTGCACTAGTCTGCAAAAACTCCATTGTGGTCAGAGTTAGTTTGAAAATGTTTTAAATAAAAATGTGGTAGTGTGAACTTAGCTGTAGACTCCACAGAGATAACAACTACATATGGGATTCAAAGAACTGATTTATTAGCAAGGAATCATCCAGGTGTTAAGGTTGATGATTTATGTATCAGCTTGTGAGTTGCCCTTTATTTACTGGTTAATTCAGTTAAAGTGGACTAAATCATATATTATAAGCAGAAGTAAACTCACTTTACACAAGCTTGTTTTGTTCAATTTCATACATTTTTTTATGAGCATAGGTGTAGTGGTTAAAGAGTATCATGGCATCACTAAATTGTGTGCAAAAATCAATTGGCTGAGACCTTAAAATATAAATAATAAATAAATAAAAATGCTAAGGGTTGTGTTTCATGCAAAGGCTTGTGCACCCCTGGGCTTTGAAGCCACCACAATCACGGAGTTGAGCTTCGGGTTCTTCTCACAGCAGGCAACCATGTGGTTGCATTCCTTACAGCAGCCCAAACACTTTTTTGTTAAATAAAGTTGTAAATGCAGGGTAGCATTTAGGGAATCCATTCCTGGGCTTCCGGTAGGACATTTTTCGTTCCCGGGACTGCTGTAATTCCCGGGAAAATGAGAGCGGCCAAGCTCGCATATATAGCGTGTAAAAATCAATCAAGAAATAAGAGTTACAGTTGAAAATAATTAAGGTGGCGCCATTGCTGCAGCTTGCACTTCATCAGACAACAGCTTTGAATAGCAACTTGAAATTGCAATGTGTCAGTCTGTTGCATCCGCATTATCTGTGCCAAGAAACTTGCCATCACAGAATGATGACAAGAAACTGGATGCATCAGTAAAAGCTGAAATGGCAGTGTTTCAGAGCAACGGCAAGCGCAGGTGTTGTTTAGAACAAGTGTATCAGTATCTGATGATTGTGCCCCCTACTTCAGTGGAGGCAGAGCGTGCTTTCTCAGTGGCTGGTGTACTTCTGCACGAAGGTGTGCTCTTGCCCGGACGACTGCACGCTGGACTCGTTAATAATAATAATAATTCATTACAGTTATATAGCGCTTTTCTCAGTACTCAAAGCGCAATCCACACAGGGAGGAACCGGGAAGCGAACCCACAATCTTCCACAGACTCCTTACTGCAAAGCAGCAGCACTATCACTGCGCCACCTGTGAGGATGTTGTGCTTTCTACGCTCTTATTACCGCAACTAAAGATACATGTACTTACATGACAGCATGAACTGCTTGTAGATAAGGTTAGTCTTTTATTTGTGTCAACATATTGCAGTACTTTTATTAAAAATAAGTGTTGGTCGTTCCAAAACCGTTCACATGTGAGATGCCCGTGCACTGTGTCATCCCGGGAATGAAATGCGGGATTCCTGAATTCCCGGGAATGGATTCCCTATTAGCATTATATACTATGCCTCATCATACCAGAAGTTCTGAAGATCTGAATATTTGGCTATAATGAGTGGCATTTACTGTATAAGCCAGCAGTTTAAAGTTGGCCTTTGCATGACAAGTGTAATGCTTTCATTTTTGATCCTTCTTGTTAAACTAACAACTTTCACATATTACAAGTATGCATAACTGTATAATTCTATTTGTAGTTAAAGTGATGTTCTTCAGCTAGCTCAGTACAAGGAAAATGAATGGCATTACTGCTGATGTTGATTTCTCTCTAGACTTTGGATTTCAGCAACCTTGAAATTGCCTTAAGTGGACTTACAAAATGTTTGGAAAGAGAAAACACATTCCTTCAAAAACAACAAAAAAAAAAAAGAGGCTAACTAAGCATACTGCCATAGTCACTAGTGAATCTCTTGTACTCTTAGGCTGATGCATGTTGTGCTTTTGATCTACTTTTAGAATTCTAATGTTGAAGGTGTGGATGATATTTCAGATACTCTGTGACAGCTTTCTTGATCACAGACTGAGTTTGTTTGTGTACTGTCAATGTAAATGTTTTACCAGCAAGTAAAAGAATTTCTGGAGGTTGCCTTTAACACAGATACAGTATATTAACCTTTCCTGTATAAGCCAGTTTGATTTGTAAAGCAGTTTGGGTAAATATTAGCGACCAGTTCTCATAAGAGTGGACTTTTAATACCCTGATTCATGATTCAAAAAAGTATATTGTTTCATTTCTACAATTAGTATTATCCAGTGTCTCTATATATTTTAAAATATCCACCCTCAAACATTAGTGAAACATAAGAAGGTGACTGTATTTTTAAATAGTCGACAATGGGATTGAGATACATGTTTTATATTTACCTGAAGAACTATAAGCACATTCTCCAATGCAGAGAAACAGTGTGCTCCATTCTCTCAGTTATGTTTTCAGTCATCCATCCATTTTCCAACCCGCTGAATCCGAACACAGGGTCACAGGGGTCTGCTGGAGCCAATCCCAGCCAACAAAGGGCACAAGGCAGGAACCAATCCCGGGCAGGATGCCAACCCACCGCAGGACACACACAAACACACCCACACACCAAGCACACACTAGGGCCAATTTAGAATCGCCAATCCACCTAACCTACATGTCTTTGGACTGTGGGAGGAAAGCGGAGCCCCGAAGGAAACCCACACATAGACACAGGGAGAACATGCAAACTCCACGCAGGGAGGACCCGGGAAGTGAACCCAGGTCCCCAGATCTCCCAACTGCGAGGCAGCAGCGCTACCCACTGCGCCACCGTGCCGCCCTGTTTTCAGTCATTTTTTAAAAAATTAAGTAATGTTTATCAAAGATTTCAGAGTTACGCTAATTAAATTAAAGACCAACATTCAGTAAATGGGGTATAACTACATTCAAACTAGTCATCAATACCCAACAATCAAAAGATATGTGGAACTTTATGGAAAAGTTCACTTATCCAATGACTTCACATTGAAAATTACTTCTTATAGGAGATTCCAGATGTCATAAGGAGTTGAAAAGAAGACCAACAGGAGTTGAAAAGCTTGTTATGAAAGGATTGAATATAAGATATAAAACTAAAGAGTTGAGTGAGTTATTTAAAAGAAATGCCTGGAACATTGAACAAAGTTGTGCTGAAGAAGACTGTGGAAGAAACAACTTTTATAAACACCAACAGTGAGTGACAGAAAAGTTAAGCTGGATATATATATTATTTCAGACCATCATGAAAGCTCAACAAGATGGCAGAAAGTCAAAAAGAAGACCAAAAATACTTCAAGAGTGGAAGATACACCAGCTACTGCCATTAGAGGCAGAGAAGCATGTGATTAAAGTACTACTATTTATTGTTATTTAAAGTGTTTGTACTATAAACATTAACAGTATGGATGTTCTCCATATATAATATTTAGTTTCACTCTCTAGAACAGTGTTTTCAAATCACAGTCCCAGGAACTCCTGTGGTTGCAGTATTTATTGCAGTTTTATTTGTCTTTTCTTATTCTGCCTTTAGAAAAGAACAGACATATGGGATTTACATTCATAAGAAATTTAGAAATATTCATATTTTTGCCATAGTTTTAATTTCTTAACTCTTTTGTCAAAGAGACACTCTTCTGATTGTGAGGTCCAAAGCACAGGTGTTCCTTATTCCACATCACTTTTGGTTTTTGAAAGCAAGCTTTTTTTCTCTGTTGTCATAACTTTGAATATACAGTACATTCTGACATGTCCTGCGGTGCTCAGATTCATGAATACCATTTTTATGAAAGCCTTTAATCAATTTCCTTTCTCCTTCAAAAAATCACATTTCATACCTTTATAGAAATCCTTTTGCCTAAGTGAATAACATAAATTGTTAAATTTCTATCAGCCTGGTAGAATGCATTTGACTTTTGCTTTCTGTTTGTTAAATAGTGATTTCTAAAGTAATAATAATAAATATATAGCTCATTTCCTAATTAATACGTGTATTTGGCAGGTTTCATAATTTGGAGTCATAACCTTAGCAAGATAGGGTGTGAGACATTCTAAAGGCTCCAGAGGCCAGGCCTCCTCTGCCTGCATGGCAAATGCCTCACCCCAGTGGGCTTAACCACAGTTTCAGTGGCCTGCTTTGGTCTGTGCATGTCTGAAAGGGTTTTCCAATCAAAAATAACTTTCAGTGTCCCAAAATATCAAAATGCCTTGCGAGGGAAAGGACATCATAAAAACCTTTGGCTTAAGGATTCCAGTCCACCAAATAATCTTAGGGAATCTTATTTATTTAATTGAAAAAAAACATATAAAAATACTCAAAAGGGCAAAAGGAGTAGCCTAACGGGCAAACCAATAGCAAATAAGTCCCAATACGCTAATCCAAGGAAGAACCCAAGAAATAGAGCAGAAATACTCAAAAATAAGAAAAATCACAAGGAAGCAATACTCCTCCACAACTTCTGTGCTCAACTGCTCAGAGCTTCCTCCTCTCGGTCCTAAATTGCTGGATGAAGGGCTAAGTAGTGGGAATGTGAAATGGCCATGTCTCTTGGGGGGGTATCACCCACAAAACTCAAGGAACATAAGAGAAGTTTGATTTATATGTACATAGACAAACAAAGAAAGATTTGTAAACAAAGAATTTTTTTTACATAACATACAGTGGTACCTTGAGATACAAGATTAATTCGTTCCATGACCGAGCTCGTAAGTCAAAATGCTCGTATCTCAAATCAATTTTCCCCATTGAAATTAATTGAAATGAGATTAATTCGTGCCAACCCCCAAAAAACCACCCCAATTTTTTGTTAAATGTTTTCAACATAAGAAAAATGTTTTTATAATGAACAAATATTGTAATCAAACAAAATAAAACCTAATACATAAAAGAGAATCTCAAGAAATAAACATGTTGGCGAGGCCGATTAGCGTATTGTGTAATGTTTTTTTTCTTTCACTTTTGCTTAACTTAATTTTCTTCTTCACTATTTTTTTTTCTTTTTTGCCACACTTTCCTCACTTTCATTCTGAAGGCGCTTCAATAAAAACCTATCCAAGGAGCTTTGTTTAGTCCTCCCCTTTAGAATGTTTCTGAAATGAGTTGTGTCATTGGCAAGTGTCATTAAATAGCGCCGCTGCACGATCAGTTGCAATTTTTTCAGGGTTTCTTTTCAATAAAGTCAAGCGTTAGGCAAGTGTCATTAAATAGAGCCGCTACACAATCAGTTGTAACTTTTTCAGGGTGTTTCTTTTCAAAAAATTCAAGTGTTAGGCAAGTGTCATTAAATAGCGCTGCCACACGATAAGTTGCAATTTTTTCAGGGTTTCTTTTCAATAAAGTCAAGCGTTAGACAAGTGTCATTAAATAGAGCCGCTGCACGATCAGTTGTAACTTTTTCAGGATGTTTCTTTTCAATAAAGTCAAGTGTTAGGCAAGTGTCATTAAATAGCGTCGGTGCACGATCAGTTGCAATTTTTTCAGGGTGTTTCTTTTCAATAAAGTCAAGCGTTAGGCAAGTGTCATTAAATAGCGCCGCTGCACGATCAGTTGCAACTTTTTCAGGGTTCCTTTTCAATAAAGTCAAGCATTAGACAAATGTCATTAAATGGCGCTGCTGCACGATCAGTTGCAATTTTTTCAGGATGTTTCTTTTCAATAAAGTCAAGCTTTAGACAAGTGTCATTAAATAGCACCGCTGCACGATCAGTTGTAGTTTTTTCAGGGTTTCTTTTCAATAAAGTCAAGTGTTAGGCAAGTGTCATTAAATAGCACCGCTGCAAGATCAGTTGTAACTTTTTCAGGATGTTTCTTTTCAATAAAGTCAAGCGTTGGGCAAGTGTCATTAAATAGCGCCGCTGCACGATCAGTTGCAACTTTTTCAGGGTGTTTCTTTTCTTTAAAGTTCGAAACTTTTTCCCACATTGCAAACACTTCCTTTATCTCACCTTATGAGGTAACCTCCTCCACCTCTGTCTCCTCCGCGATACCGATCTCCTGCAGAACCTCCGTATGTTGCCTCGTCTGTAGTTCCGTCAACTCCTCCGTCATCAGTTCCTCGGAATGTGTGGCGACAAGCTCTTTGATGGCTCGTATATGGAATTTTGGCTCGTAACTCAAGGCAAAAAATTGACCTAGTGACGGCTCGTATCTCAAAAAACTCGTACGTTGGGACACTCGTATCTCAAGGTACCACTGTACATCAAAAAGCAGAAATAATAAAACATGGAAGCTAGAACAACAAGAAAAATTAACTTAAGCCAGGGCAGTAACTCTGGCTAAAGGAAGTGCTCCCTGAAAAGTATTTTATTTTGTCCTAACCACTGTGGCCAGCTGCTTCATTCATCTACACAGAGAAAACCACCGCAAAATAGTTGGAAGGATAAGCTACTCAAACACTGAAGAAAAAGACCACTTATCTGTAATTTTAATGTTGGCTTAACATTTGATTGTAAATGGCTGTTAAGATAGGAACCTAGCACATCACCAAAACAAAAGTCTCTAGTTCAACAGTGAAAGTAGAAATATAAGCAAGTCTTTTTTTCCCTCTGTGTTTTTGGCTCATTAGCTGTGTCCATGTGAATTAGGTTGAATGCAAAGATATAAAGGCAGGATGTCTTGCTGAACTTAATTAAATCAGGTTGCCAATGTTATACCATAATGACACAGCTTTTTCATATAGGTTTACAAAAATGAGTCCAATGAACAATGTAGTTAATTGAACCCCCGTTTTTTGTCCTTGCTTTTCTGTGTAAGATAACAGTTCTCTCTGGACCTTGTTAATGTAAAAGATTTTTTGCTAGTCTTGTTTTATAGTTTGTCTCAGATTATTTCCTTTTGAAAAGGACATTGTCTTGCATCTTTTAAACGATTTTCATACAGAATGTTTCTAGTAAATGCAAGAACTATTTTATGTGCTATATATTCAGTCTAAAATATCATAAATATGAAAAAATACAGTAGCATATGTCTGTTTAAAGTAATTTAAAGCAGGGAATTCCAGACTTTAAGCCAAGTCTCCCCAAAATGTTATAATTCCTGTTCAAGTATCCCCTTTAATATAAACCCAATCCTGTGAAGCTGGGCATGATCTTGGATCTTGGCTTCAGCCAACAGGGGTATAACAGCATGATTGCGGATAATGGTAGACTTAGTATTTCATGCCAGTGCTTATGTATAGAGAAGAGTATTGATAAATATGTGATAGGTCTAGGCTGGGGTACTCAACTTTGTTTTGGCGTATCATTAACTAAAAATATTATAATACTATAACATTGGCAGACTAACACAGAAAGAGAGAGAGAGAGATGATTTGCAAACTGCTTGTATCGATGCAATTAAGACACCTGTGATGATGCACTGTTTTGCAAAAATCCATCTGTATTTGGATATTATCCCATTCTGTCATGCATTAGCTCAAAGAGATGGGGAATGAGACTGAGCTGTTATCTCAGACCCCACTGGCACAAACTGGCATGGACGGTGAACATGGAATAAAAGAACAAGGTCAGCTGGGCAAGACAGGAGTAGAGACTAACTGCAAAGTCCGTGTTAGACACAGAGGTGGAACTGACATGCTGCCTAGCATGGGTACTTTGGTTCAGCCACAGTGTAACTAACGGACCTTTTTAAGGCCCACTCTCCCTAAATAGTATGTGCCTAGTCTATAATAGCACCGATACAGGGATACGTTCTGCAGTTGTTGCATGAAAATGTTCATCTATGTTAATTTAAAAACTAAGTGAGGCAATTCAAAAACAATCTTGAAAACTGTAATTTTTTTTTTTTAACCCCTTGACCGCGCTCTGCCGGATATATCCGGCACCGCTGTTTTAATGCTAACGCCATACTGCCGGAATTATCCGGCACATTTGCCTGTGGTTATATGAATGCCTGGCAAGTAGTATAACTGACGGTTTGGCGTGGGTATTATTACTACGTTGTATTTCGACAAGTCTGTGGTTGTTTTGGCCGGTCATGTGACGTGATTCGCATGTAACAGCTGTGAATATGGCGAAACGTAAACTGACTTCAAGTGAGGCTTTGCAGGCGATTTTGGACAGTTCTGATCATGATTGTAGCAGTTCTGAAGAAGATTTTAGTGACAGTGATGAGCAGCAACGTGCGCTGCATGATATTGTGAATGAAGACGCATCGGATGACGGCGCTGAGTGGGTGTATCCCCAGCATCTCAGCTGGGCTGCTGCCCATGGTGAACTACCTTTTCTGCATTCGTTTGAGGGAACGTGTGGCTTTATTGTTGATGTAAACAATTACACTGCTGAGCAGTTTTATGAGCTGTTTGTGTCACCTGATTTGATTAGACATTTTGTTCATCAGACAAATCTGTATGCAGCACAGTTTATTGAGAAAAATCCCAATTTACCTCCACATTCCCGTGTTCATGCTTGGTTTGACACTGATGAAAACGAAATGAAAAAATTCATTGGGATTTTGATGTTGATGGGAATAATCAGAAAACCAGATATTGAGATGTACTGGTCTACAGATCCTATGTATGCAACACCTATTTTTGCAGCTGTCATGACACGTAACCGATTCTCTTTGCTGCTGAAATTCTTTCATTTGAATGACAACAGAAACGAGCCAGATAAGAAAGATCCAAACCGCGACCACTTGTTCAAGCTACGTCCTTTGATTGATCATTTATTTGAAGCATTTCAGTTGCCCTACATGCCAGGACCGTCAGTTGCAGTTGATGAAAGTTTATTGTCGTGGAAGGGCCGCTTACAGTTTCGACAGTATCTACCATTGAAAAGGGCACGGTTTGGTATCAAGATGTTTTGCTTAGCTGAGAATTCAGGTTACATTTATAGATTTCGTGTATACACTGGCAACTTGCACAACATTTAGTGGTCAATACTGCTTGAATAAATGTAAAAAATGTAAAAAAAAATGTAAAAAAGTAAAAAAACAAAAATTGTTCAGATTTCGCCTGGCTTGGGGAATATTTAGGGAGTTGGCGGTTAAAGGGTTAAATGTCAACCTAGCCAGGATTGCTGCGGTCCCCTAAGAACAACCTGGTGGATTCACAGGGCATCCCAGCCCACAATTTGAAAACCATGTATTTAAAACATAAATCATGGTGACTGATTACTTATTTTTTATTTATATTACTGCTTGTTACAGTGGACTCGCAAGTTGATCATCATGGGTACGTGTAAGAAAATTCATAAGAAAATCACGTTTAATTACCATTATTACAAAAAGATTTTTATACTCTTTATACGTTAATAGACTATGTTGAATGTACATTATTTCAAGTGATGTTCTACCCTACTGCCAGGGAATCTGATATTCCTTTGCACCAATTTGTATGTCAGCAAACAGTCAAGCTGATGTTGTTGACATTTCCATTTTAACTGTGTAGATTGTGCATGTGAATCCAGCCCTGGATAGGATACTTGTCTACTACAGGTCTTAAGTAATAATAATTGAAATCAATTTACCACTAGATTGTAGTAGATTTATTTATTTGTTTGTTTAATTGCTTATTTAACACTGTCCACAAGTTATAAAGAAAATAAATCAAATGTCAATTATTTCAGTAAAGTTTATGTATAGCCAGTATGTAATCAAACCCCTCCTCCCCCGCAACATTAACATACTGTCTATGTGTCCATTTTTATAATTGTAACTGTTTGAGGGTGACCAAAAAGAAAATGCATTTCAAAAGGCATTATTTAGGGTCAGTTATCTTTTGATTTTAATTTTGTCATTAATTTAAATTCATCCCAACTTCATTTTTTTAGTCTATTATACCAGTTAAAAAAACTCTTCATCTTACCGTATAGGACTTCAGAAAAATAAAACCCATGACTTGACTAAATTAGACTTAATTAGGAGTTTTATGTGTTGTTTTTGTATATTGTAGTCTCAGGGGATCCTCACAAGCCATTCCCAAACCCAAAAGGAAGCCTTAACCCAGGAAAGTCCTTACAAGGTCTTAGATAACATTACAAAGCCCTGGAACTATACTGCTAGAGTTTCTCCTAGCACCCCCAGATTTTCTGGCACATTCCCAAGCGCCTAACTTTACTTGGTCAATTAAAATTACCTCCATACTCAAGAAGGCATAGCAGCTTCTCTATTCTCTATTCTCACCACATTCTACAGGGGTATCCTCAAGAGCATTCTGACCATCTGCATCATTGTCTGGCTTGGGTACTGCAAGGTCTTTAACCACAAGGTCCTACAGCAGATAGTGCACACAACAGATGAGTGTTGGAACCTTTCTGTATTCCATTAAAGGCATCTTTTTTTAAGCGCTGTATCCATAAAGCCTCTATAGCATTCCCCTCCCTTGATCTCTTTGACCCACTTCCATCTGGCAGAAGGTTCTTTGGCATTGGAACCAGTTTTGCCAGGTTCTCCAACAGCGTCTTCCCTTTGGCTGTCTGGACTGTGAACTCTGTGGTGCCCCCCTGCCCTCAGATCTGTTTATAGTAGCTTATTTTTATGCAGTACAATTGTTACATATGGTTATTACTGTTGTTTTTATTATTAGTTATTTTTTTTTATTATTCAGTTTATTGATGTCTTCTCATTTATTCATTATTTATTTTTTAATTTATAGTATAGTTCCTCACTTGTTTATCATTTATCCTGTGTTTATGCGTATGTAGCACAGTCTTGGGTAACTTTATTTCGTTCACTGTATGCTGCAATACTGGTATGACAATAAAGCAACTTGATTTGACTTCCCAGCACCATAGAATCATACTAGTAAATGCCAGTCTGTCTGTCCTCTGCAGTATGCTTGAGGAATTACTGTTACATTTTCCATATAATCTTTAACAGGGGGCAGGAAATTTGGAACAACCATTCCAAATGAGCACTGCAAAATCCCTCTCCTTTTATTAATCTTTTTTGCACATTAATTGCCCGTTTGTATTAATTTACTTAGTTGAGGGATGTCTCCCCTTCCTTAAAATATTATGTAGTCAGCAAATACCATATAACTGACCTGTTTCCAGCATCATTATCCTGTAAGTCATTCATGTGAATTAAAAGAGAGGAACAGACATATTGCTGACTCCTGTGGACTGTTTTTTTCTCCATATCTTAAAGCAGTTGACAGGTTTAATTGTATAACTCTTCATTCTCTGTGTTTAACCTATTTCTTCACCTGTCTTAATGGAACAACCTCGAAGCCAGCTGCTTGCACATTTTATAATTAAATGCTCATGAGACACACATTTAGGACTTCATTTCTAAATACAAAATGAACACATTTGCCTTGGTGTGGAAGAATTTTTACTATAGCACTGATTTTTAACTATCTAAACAAATATGAACATTCACCTAAAGCTTCATTGTTTCTTGTTTTATTGATATTTTTACATTCAACATATATTTAATGTGGAAACTATTTCTTGGGTAAGTATATTCATAACGTTTATAACATCAGCACTATGATTTTTAGTTACTATGAACTAACAAGTTTGGACAACTTTTAAAATACCCCAAAAGGCAGTAAATGAAAAGTAAATACAGTATGGAACACTGTAATTATTTAAGCAGGATAAATTCAGTTTCAGGTAAATATGATACACACCATAACTGCAGAAGACTCACTGTGTGGCCTGCTGAGTGAGGAACAAAACCAAAATAATACTGAGAAAATGTAACAGTTCCTGTTGAGCAGTTTTAGAAGACATCAGCAGAAGTGTGACACATCCTTTAGCATCATCTTTTTATGTGCATGTTTTATGCTAGAGAACAATAAATCTGGCAAGTGCTACTATCCAATCTTTAATAGGTTATATCTGGATTATTATATGTTGTGAATGTCAAGTTAATATCATCCAGTCATTACAATACTTTAGCTAAAGTAATGTAGAAATGTGTGTGTCGTGATAAAAGCGTCAGATTAGCTGCCTATGGAAAAGAGAACACAAGGCACATTAAGACAAATTTTAGTTTTTAAAATGATATTATTGGTAGACCTTTTGTGAAAATGCAAGCAATCCTAAAAGTGTTTTGAGAGGTGACTTTTATAAGTTATTAAAATGCTGTATCATGTTGTAAGGTTACAGAGCATGTGATATAGTGTACATGTTGCCTTTGGTTGTCACAAAGCGTAAGAAAAATAACAAAAACATCCTGTTACTCCAAAGGCATACAGTAAGTTTGACTTAGCCTTGAGCTTACTGCCTTTCCCTTAGGCTCCAGGTTGTCATTTGTAAGCCAAACTTGGTAAAGGGGGTATTAGGATGATGAAACCATCCATTATTTTAAAAAACAATCTTCTCTGGAATAAGAAGATAGCATATGCTGCATGGATTTATACGAATAAATAATGAATACTAGAAAAAAAAATGACACACACTAGAGTGTCACATGAGTTCAGTTCTGTCATACCAATGAGCAGGGAGTTAATAAGGTCTGATAGCTAAACAGGCTGCTGTTGTTATTCAGGATGTGGTTTGTTCTTACAAATAATCATCTCAGACTTTTGTGCTTCTCTGGTGCTGTGGTTCTCACACTTGCACAGGACAATATATTTTGAACTCAAAACTGATACATCTGTGTCTAAAGCAGTGTAGTTGTCTTTTAGTTCTTAATTAATGTTCTAAGTTTTAAAAAGTCTCTTTAGTATTTTGGAGTGGTATATTTGTATTAAGAGGAAAGCATCCTGTGAATTAATTTTAAGAATGTGTCTATGAGCAAATACGTAACCAGCATCATCTTATAAACAAAGCATCACTTTGTGCTATATAGTGTACACTTTGGGTGGTGATGCTAAAAGCCTGTTTTATTTTCTAAGCATGCTTTAACCATTACAAGATCACAGAGAAAGAGAACTTCATTTCAGCATTGTATGTAAGGAAGGACTAACACCCTGGACAGGAAACAGTCCATTACTGGTCCCACATGTGTACTCCCTCACTCTACTCCACTTACACCAATTTAGAGTTGCCAGTTGGGCCTGTATGTTATCTTTGACTTGGGAATTTAAGTAATAAAAATAAAAAAAGGAGAACCTGTAGAAAACCATTTCGATAATGGGAAGCATGCATAATCAAGACAGGTTCTGATGCTGCCAGGCAGTAGCTTCAATTGCTGTGACATCTTCCAAAAAAGTAACGTTATATATATATATATATATATATATATATATATATATATATATATATAAAGTCAGTTATTGTTTGATCTACTGTGTACTTCGTTCCATAATGGAGCATTTTGTGAGTCATCATCTATTTAGTCTATTAAGCCAATGTTTAACCTTGACTCCCCCATTAAATCATATAAAGGGTTGATGCTTGTTTTTTCTTTCATAAATTGAAAATGGTATTCAAGCCCCAGTCTAAAGTGGGAAGTGTTTGGAGATAATTTGGCCTAAACTTTTTATATAGGAAAATGTTTTTTTTTTTATGAAAGCTTAAAATGTAGCATGCATATACCTGACAATCTGTATTCTTTAGCATATGGTCATTAGTGAGGGATATACTTTAAATCCAGTTTCAGTTCACACAAATAAACCTATTTTTTGAAAATGGAATGATTGCTCAGTAGACACCCTTCTACGAACAATTTTGATAAAATATGTGCTGTATACACCAGCAGGTCCAATTTAATAAAAAATACCAAATGCTGTTACCTGCGGAGATATTCTATCAGAAAAAAACGTACATGCCTTGTTTTCTTTCCATAATGTAAAATGATAGTTTTAGACAATTCACAGTTTATGCGTCTTTTTGTAATATCTCATTGCTTGGTGCAAACCAAAATAAGTGCATGTCATGTGAATGATTTGTGAACAGTAAAACATAAGAGGATAACAGAGAACTGAAACAAAAACAAGATGTTGAGAGTAACAGACAGACAGAGCAACAGAGACAAAGTAGAAGATTCTTCAGATGCAAAAACCAGCAGAAAGTCTTAGATACTTATTAGTATGCACTTCGTTTTTACTCTCAGATTGTAACATGCAATTTAAAGACCACATTATAAATTTCAGTTAGTTTGGTACCGGTTTATTACCAGTTGGTTCATTCAAATGGGAAAATAAACAACTAAAACTTAGGACACCTTAAAATAAAATGCTATTATAGACAAAGCCACCCTAAACTAATACTTTGGCAATGTGGCAGTAACTGTAGTTGTGCAAGGCAGGCCAAAAAGTGAGAAGCCATTGCTTATCTTTTCAGCATAAAAGTCAAGGAAAGTCAGTGTCGATTTTAAAATTTTTACTGTATTAATAAGTAGCTCAGCATTCAAGCATTTTCAGCTCAGACTTAAATGTCCTTGGAATGGTAATTGAATTTGGTAGTGACACTAGCTGATCATTGTTGATATAAAGTGCAGAAACCCAATGCATATTGCTCACTTCTGTAGGTAGTGAAAAGAAGCTATGCTGCAGAACACTGGACAAATGCACCAGTCATCTCCATAAGTTCTAGCAACATCAAGCAGTCACACTGGACCCTTATAGTTCATGTTGGATGGATCTTACTAGGTACAGGAATAATGTTTATTGTCCTGACCAGCTACTGAAAATTTTTAACTGTAGTGTTAAAATCCTTAAACACTAACTCTGGCGCTTCTGCCACCCATCATTATGGAACGTTCAAAGTAATTTAAATAGTTATTGCACACATTCTACTTTAGAATTCCACATACATGTGTACTTTTGATTCCAGGGTCCCTGCATTAAACAGCGTGGACTTCATATGTCGTTCTCACAATTGGATCCTAATAAAATAATCGTTTGGTGTGCAACCAGTACCGGATTAACCAATAGGCACATGTAGCATATGCTACGGGCCCCGCAATTTCAGGGGCCCCCAAATGGTGGACCCAATATTTAATGAAAAAGTGTAGCATTGAAAAACTGGTCTTTAAAAATATTATTTTTACGTTTTTAAACTGTAAATTTCTTACACAACAAAACTTTAGGGGCCCAACACATAAAATTCACATAAATATTATAAGATTCTTATTATAATCGAGAGTAAAATAATTATTTAGTCCGGTTTGAACTGTTCAGAATCTAAACTTCAGATGATGCAGACCAAAAGGGCCCCCAAATTTGAAATGTGCTACGGGCCCCCAAAGCTCTTAATCCGGCCCTGTGTGCAACAGTAATGCATTCAGAAGCAGAATGCAGAATCTGGCATTACAGTTCTTATGACAACAAATTCTCTATAGAAAAAAATGTATTATTGTTTTGATTTTCACTATAAAGTTTTCTTGTCCTCCATATTGGAAGGTTTGCACGATGTAAAATAAAAATAAAGGAGATGACTATTGTGCTGTGAATGGAAAAGGCAGCTCTGGGCAAAGGACTATTGGTTGATAGAAGGCAGTCTAATTACAGTGCAGTTTGTCTGACAACAAAATACATTTTTTGTTCTTATTTACAATAGTGATGGTATGTATTGTTTTTATAAAGGAGATTTTTAAGTGATTGCCTTGCATTATTTTGTGAAAGTGCTACCGGGGCAGTATATTTTCTCACCCATTTTTTGGATCTCCACTTATGATCTGAATGGGCAACTGTAGCTGTTAAACGTGGTAGCCTTTTGATGAACATGCCATTGTACCCTTGGTTTTGAGGAGCTATAGCTAGTGAGGTAGAAAACCTGGAACTTGGAAAGAATTTTTTTAAGAGATAATCTGAGGTCATCCCATACTAAAAATCTGTTTACACACTACTAGTTTAACTGAGGTTTGAGGATAATTTGACAAGTAGCAAACAACTGATGCAAGATACTGTATATGTCAAGGCTCTTATTTTTACCAAAGAAGGCAGCTTAGATCAATTGTGCTCTCATATCACAACTTGGAACTTGTTTATCCCAGTCAGGGGACAGCACTTTGGCACTGACCAAGTACAGTAACTTATCATTCTGCATGTCTGCTGTGGCAGAAAGAAACTGCCAAAGGCAGTCTGCAGAAATCTTCGAACCACAAACAGGAAGGCTTGCATCTGCAGGCAGCTGATGCTAATTAAAATTTAAAAAGAAAGACAGAACCCTGTCATTTTAAGGACTGGATTTTCTTAACTTAAATATTTACTGTTGTGAGTGTGTGTTGTGCATTAAAATATTTTATGATGATCTAATTGAGAAAATGTTTTAAGTTTCAGTTTTACTTAAACAAAGAATGTATGAAATAGAACAGCACTGAAAATTAAACTTGCAGCTTTAGAGCTCAATCAACCTAACTGTAACCTGTTTGAAAAGCCAAAACTCTGAAAAGTAATATCCTACTCTTCTGGCCTCCAGACCTTTAGATGTAATGAGGAACCTAGCGTATAATAGCAGAAAAAGAATGTTTAACTAAAAAAAAATGGATACATGCAGGCAAAAAAAAAATGTCAGGATTGACCCTTCAGGACCTGCTCATAAGCTGACCTTGTTGCAGTATCAGGCCCAAGGCAAGAATCAGCTTTGAACAGAATGACTGTCCATTGCAGGGCACACACATACAGTGCATCCGGAAAGTATTCACAGCGCATCACTTTTTCCACATTTTGTTATGTTACAGCCTTATTTCAAAAAGGATTCAATTAATTTTTTTCCTCAGAATTCTACGCAAAACACCCCATAATGACAATGTGAAAAAAGTTTACTTGAGATTTTTGCAAATTTATTAAAAATAAAAAAATTGAGAAAGCACATGTACATAAGTATTCACAGCCTTTGCCATGAAGCTCAAAATTGAGCTCAGGTGCATCCTGTTTCCCCTGATCATCCTTGAGGTGTTTCTGCAGCTTAGTTGGAGTCCACCTGTGGTAAATTCAGTTGATTGGACATGATTTGGAAAGGCACACACTTGTCTATATAAGGTCCCACAGTTGACAGTTCATGTCAGAGCACAAACCAAGCATGAAGCCAAAGGAATTGTCTATAGACCTCCGAGACAGGATTGTCTTGAGGCACAAATCTGGGGAAGGTTACAGAAAAATTTCTGCTGCTTTGAAGGTCCCAATGAGCACAGTGGCCTCCGTCATCCGTAAGTGGAAGAAATTCGAAACCACCAGGACTCTTCCTAGAGCTGGCCGGCCATCTACACTGAGCGATCGGTGGAGAAGGGCCTTAGTCAGGGAAGTGACCAAGAACCCGATGGTCACTCTGTCAGAGCTCCAGAGGTCCTCTGTGGAGAGAGGAGAACCTTCCAGAAGGACAACCATCTCTGCAGCAATCCACCAATCAGGCCTGTATGGTAGAGTGGCCAGACGGAAGCCTTCGTAAAAGGCACATGGCAGCCCGCCTGGAGTTTGCCAAAAGGCACCTGAAGGACTCTCAGACCATGAGAAAGAAAATTCTCTGGTCTGATGAGACAAAGATTGAAGTCTTTGGTGTGAATGCCAGGCATCACGTTTGGAGGAAACCAGGCACCGCTCATCACCAGGCCAATACCATCCCTACAGTGAAGCATGGTGGTGGCAGCATCATGCTGTGGGGATGTTTTTTCAGTGGCAGGGACTGGGAGACTAGTCAGGATAAAGGGAAAGATGACTGCAGCAATGTACAGAGACATCCTGGATTAAAACCTGCTAGAGAGCGCTCTTGACCTCAGACTGGGGCGACAGTTCATCTTTTAGCAGGACAACGACCCTAAGCACACAGCCAAGATATCAAAGGAGTGGCTTCAGGACAACTCTGTGAAAGTTCTTGAGTGGCCCAGACAGAGCCCAGACTTGAATCCGATTGAACATCTCTGGAGAGATCTTAAAATGGCTGTGCACCGACGCTTCCCATCCAACCTGATGGAGCTTGAGAGGTGCTGTAAAGAGGAATGGGCAAAACTGGCCAAGGATAGGTGTGCCAAGCTTGTGGCATCATATTCAAAAAGACTTGAGGCAGTAATTGCTGCCAAAGGTGCATCGACAAAGTATTAAGCAAAGGCTGTGAATACTTATGTACATGTGATTTCTCAGTGTTTTTATTTTTAATAAATTTGGAAAAACGTCACAAACATTTTTCACGTTGTCATTATGGGGTGTTGTGTGTAGAATTCTGAGGAAAAAAATGAATTGAATCCATTTTGGAATAAGGTTCTAACATAACAAAATGTGGAAAAAGTGATGCGCTGTGAATACTTTCCGGATGTACTGTATACTTGCAAATCACATAGTTTTTATTTTATATAGTTCCTTTCATGAAGAACAGAATGAAATATTCATGAAAGTACTGCATACAGTTAAACACAAGCAATCATTATTTCATATAATCAATGTCTTTTTTTAAAACCGAATGTGTTTGAGAAGTGTCAGACAATAGAAAGATTATTTCCACAAATATGTTTTCTTTTACCTTTGAGGCTCAGACATGTTAAGTGAATGCAAAGTAAAGTTGAGGTGGGAATGGAAATAAAAGTGGTTTACAGTCCACGCTCCAAGCCACCAGGCCATGCTGCCAGCATTGCTCACGTGTGAATATGTGATGGTCATAAAGCATCTGATATCAGATGATGATGAAGATTCACTTGAGAATTGTGCTTCCGAGTTAAACATTTGGACCTTCTAATGCGGAGAGCTTTAGTTATAACTTGTATAATGAAATTAAATTTCCAACAGTGTAATCAAGCATAATGGGCTTAATCAAAGGCCCAGTGAAACTACTGAGAATAACTGAATGCATGATTGGAGAGAGAATGCTTTGGTAATAATAATTAAAAAAGAAGGAATTAAATACAGTATTATTTCTCAAGTAGTCTCTTTTTTTATGCCTTTTTTCTTGTCTTAAGGCTTTAAAGCCATCCTAAATCCAGTATTTGTTAGAAAAGGGTCTAGTAAAACAGTAAAAACAATTTATTTTTTACCATTGTAATATGCCAAACATAGAACTTGCTTAAATATTGTATAGACTATCTAATGTAAAACTTTCTGCCAATATAGAAAGACAGTCTAACATATGATGTTTGAATGAAAAGGAAGGAGTTCTTTTTACAATCAGGATGGATAAATGATGACTGAAATAGTAATGCATTTTAGTATTACTAAAGCTAAAGTTTTTCTGTGTCTTGCTGATACAAAACAATAATAGTACCTGGAATGTTGAAAATGTAACTCCACACTAAAAGAAGGGAGCCAAAATTGATCATGAGAATTACAGATCATTAGTTCTTACTTCTAAACCATGTATATAAACTACAATAGAAGATAAACTTGAAAAGTGCTTATGTGAAAACAGTATACTAAATAAAAGTCTGCATGGGTTTATTTAAGTTTATTAGATTTTTTTTGAACAGACTACTGGAATAGTTGACAAAAGCAATGCGCCCAGCATGATTTACTTAGACTTTTCAAAAAGACATTGAAACAGCCCCACACCGAAGATTAATTTTGAAACTAGAAATTATTGATATCAAAGGCAACCAAGAAATCTAGATCTCACATTGGTTAACCATCAGGAGACAAAGAGTACAGACAAAAGGTGAGTGCTGCACATGGAATGAGGTCATCAGCAGAGACCCTCAAGGTCTGCTCCTGGACTGCTACTGTTTCTGTTTTACAATGACAGATTCTGGTATAATTAGTAAACTTGTGAAATTCACAGGTAATTACTAAAATTGGAGGAATGGTAGACATTGAGGAAGCAGCAAAAATAATAAAGTAGACAATCTTCAGAACTGGGCAAACACTTGGAAAATGCAATTTAATGTAGAAAAGTGCAAAATGCTACATTGTGGGGAAAAAGAAATGCCAACTATAAATACAGGGTGTGAGACACTGTCCAGCAGGAAACAACCTCTGAAAATTATTTAGGGGTTGTCTAAGCAATGTGAAGCAATTAAAAATATCAATAAAAGGTAGTTTCATAGAAAGTATTGAATACAAATCAAGGTGTGCTATACATAGTTCCTGTAATGCACTAGTGAGACTGCATCTGAAGTATTTTGTGTAGCTGAGGTCACCATGCTACACAACATACATAGCAGCACTTGAAGCTGTGAAAATGACAGCAACCAAATTCATCCCAAGACTTCAAGATGTGTCGTATTCAGATAGGTTCAGAGAATTAAATCTGTGTAGCCTCAAGCAGAAGAGGCTGCATACGATCCTAATTCAGGTGTTCAGAATTCTCAAAGGCATCAATAAAGTAGATTTAGTAGAACGCTTTTAGCTAAATGACGGATTTGTGTACTCCAGGACACCAGTGGAAATTAAGGAAAGGTGCATTTAAGACAAAAGCCAAGCAGTACAACTTTACACAAAGAGGTATAGGAATCTGGAACACAGTACCAAGCCATGCAGTTGAAGCAGAAACCTGCAACGTTTAATAGGTATATGGATGAGATATTTGGACAGCTTAGCTATTACTTAAACGAGCTTGATGAACTGAATAGACTTATTTTGTTCTTATCTAGCTAGACATGGCCTTAGATTAGCACAGGTACTGATTGAGAATGTTGGAAGGTGGCAAGCTCAAACTACAATTTCAAACATGCTGAAAAGTCATGTAATTGGTCATCTCCCACAATTTTCCATCATTTAAATCGATATCCTCAAGGTGGCAAGATCCAGTAAATGTAGTCATTAAGTTTGAAATGCTGTTGAACTACACATTGTATAGTGTGCTGCCAGCCTAACTCGCAGAAGAGGTTAATTAGTCATGAATTCTTATGAAGAAATGATTATTGTTCACATTACAGTAACTTTTGTTTTTGTTATTGTGTCCAGTATGCAATTGATAGATTAATACATACAAGACCATTGTAATAATCCTAGCTTGCATCTTTATTTATCAGGATCAAGTAACGGATTAATCAGATACAGTGGACCCTTGACTTACGAACTCAATTTGTTCGCGAGGGCTGGTTGTAACTCAAGTTAGTTGTAAGTCAAGACTATTTTTCCCATAAGAAATAATGGAAATGCCCTTAATGTGTTCCGAACCTCCCACAGCAACACTTAACTTTTTTTAATAAAAAAGGGTTGTATAATGTGCATAATTTACCAAAAACACCAATAATTTTTCTAATGTACTAATGTAAATTATAAAAAGTGCCTAGCCTACCAGAAACAACAATTTCATATTGTACTCACCATTTAAGTTGACATCTTTGGCTTGCAGGAAGGAAGGAGGAGGAGAATGAAATGGAAGGTGGTTATTGTTTGGAAGGAGCTTCCTTACACAAATCTTTTCTTCGTAAAATTGTCGAGATGGTGGATTTCGACATGCTGTACATATTAGCGAGATCGGTCACACGAACGCCACTCTCATATTTCCACACAATTTCCTTCTTCGTTTTGATTGTGATCGCTTTCTTTACCTTCGTTACCTTCTCTTCCTTAGCAATTATCGAAATAAATTATATAAATCACTGCACTGATCGAAATTACATCCACAAACACATGTATCTGGGCTCCGACTGACGCTTACAAACGCTCTCGGCTGTTTGTTTACAAACGCACAAGCGGATACATGTGACCGCATTCGGGTCATAATGCAAGACATTGGTCGTAATTCAAAACAAAAATTTTGGTCATAAACCAAGTTGTTCGCATGTCATGCCGGTCGTATATCACGGGTCGACTGTAATTAAATAAGATGGCTATAAGGTAATTCAGAGGCACCCTACTTAGTGTTCATTTTGCTGCCCATAAAACCCAAGGTGGTTCCTAGCTGAGCTCTTATTGGAGTTATCATGCTCACCTCATGTTCACTGGGATGATTTTCAGCATCTCCCAGTTCTTTACATAGTCAAAACCAAAAAGTTATTATGTTGACTGGTATCTGCAAATTACTACATAGTAGGTGTGTGTTATGTCCTTTAATTGACCAACTTCTCATTTGAGATGCATTGTTAATGAAAATGTACGGCTCTCCACATACCTGATCTGAATAAAGCGGTTTTGTCTCCTGTAAGATAGAGGTCTGACTTGTGTCTGAATTCACTGGGTGGTGACCCGACTTCCTAAAGACAATGAGAGCAGAGCTTGATGCTTTAAATTGTATGTTTGTTACATAAAAAAGAATTATTTTTGCCAGTATTCATTATAAACATTCATACTGTATGTTGACTTTTGTTTGGTCAAAGGAAGCCTTGCATGATGTAAAATTGATATCATTCTTAGTAAGAACCTTGGTGCTCAAGTAATGTGATTGTAGTGTCTTTGTTGATGATTATCTAAAAATGTTTGGACCTTTTATAAGGCTTTTGTAGCAAACAGTTGATTAACGTTTTCATTTGTGCTGTTTCGCAGGTCTCTGAAGAATTTAACACCTCTGAATGGCATTTAAAAAAGATTTAATGGAAGATGAAAAAAAGCCTCTCCCTCTGTAAAAAGCATTTTGGATTTGTTTACAAGTGATTCGCCTTTGCTTTGGGCAACATGGAGACGCTTTCACAAGACTCCATACTGGAATGCCAAATTTGTTTCAATTATTACAGTCCCCGACGAAGGCCAAAACTGCTAGACTGCAGACACACATGCTGCTCAGTGTGTCTCACTCAGATGAGGACCAGTCAAAAGGAAATAAGGTGCCCGTGGTGCAGAGGAGTGACCAAGCTGCCAGCTGGTTTCTCAATATCCCAGCTACCTGATGACCCAGATATTATTACAGTTATTGCCATTCCACATGCCTCAGAACATACACCAGTCTTCATCAGGCTCCCTAGCAATGGATGCTATATGCTACCACTCCCCATTGCCAAGGAAAGGGCATTGTTGCCAGGTGATTTAGGCTGTCGCCTTTTGCCAGGAAGTCAGCAGAAGGCTGCTGCAGTGGTGACCGTCCCTGAGCAGCAACCTTTACAGGGAATGCCAGTCCCAGAAAATGAAGAAGAGGAAGTAGAAAGGAGGGGAGGTGTGAAAAGCTCCACCTGGTCCGGTGTCTGCACTGTCATACTGGTGGCCTGCGTCCTTCTCTTTCTGCTTGGCATTGTCTTGCACAACATGTCCTGTATATCAAAGAGATTTACTGTCATCTCCTGTGGTTGAGAAGATGCCAGAGTGGGGAAGAACAATGGCATATGTGTGTGTGTTCAAACAGGGTGGGATGACTGACTGTGTAGAAAAGTCAGTTTTGTCACTTAGAAAATCTTCTGCATTCCATTGCTGTGCAAATCACAGGCGTTGGGCTGCAGACATAATCGCAGAAGCCTTTCTTTAAAGCTGCCCCTCAAATCCACCCCACCACTGCTGCATATCAAATAGGAATGTGATCGAGAAGGCATTAAGCGTTTAATTTAACTTCTGTTTGGCCCTCTCTGCAGTAGAGGACATTGCATGCATCACTGCATAAGTGAGAGGTCTACAAACAAGGAGGAGAGCAAAACTTTGATGAAACAATGCCCCCAGGAAGCTTCTGCATTTGGCTGAAGATGCAGTGTACAAATCAAATAAAAGTTTTATTTATTACTGGTAATGCAGTATGTAAATATTTAGAAAATAATTTCCATCACAGGTGTTGTGCTGTAAACATAATGCAACACAGCAGTGTGGCTTTGTGCTTATTTATTTATTTTTTGTTTCCCCTTTTTTCCAATCTAGTTTCTAAGGTAAACTTATTCTTGATGTTGCTAAAGCTTAGATTTTATCCATCTATTATATATTATAGTCTAGACTGGTAAGACAGTCATGTCTGAAAGATGGAATGTGATATTATATTAATACCAGCAGTTAAGGCAGAAGCACAGACTGTTATTTATAAGAGAAAATGTTGTCATGGTGCCATAAAATAGATTTGTTTGTCTTTCTTGCATTGCCTATCTTCTGGTTAATGCATTTTGGGAACTATATGGTGGAGAATGGGAATGGAACATTTGTGGAGTTCAAAATAAAATAAAATCTATCAGGATCTTAAGCATTGCTATTAGAAACCAAATGAGCTTGTTGAGCTGAACAGTGTCCTCTCTATTAAGAGGCTGATATTCAGCCTCAGAATCAAAGATGTAGGATGCATTTGCTTTATTGCACTGTTCGCTCCTGCTTCCATTGACTTGAGTAAAGGATGTTGTTAAGGTACACTTGTTGACAATATTAGACAAGTCATATTGCGGTTTCTTCTTCTTTGCTTCGTGGCAATATGCCGTGGTCCATGACTCTTCAGCAGTATGTGATGTACCATTTTGTACTGTTTGAGTTTGTTTCTGAAAATCAGCCAGGTGAAACAAAACTAAGTAGCCTTGCATAAAAGCATGAGGGAGTGAGAGGCCCGTCACTTGAGAATGTGCCACATGTCATACAATTTGGGATGTAGCAAAGTGTCTTACACTGTTGGCACAGTGCCAAAAACAAAATCAGCAGTGTGCAAATAAAAGGCACATGGTATTCATTTGGGTTTTTTGTGACTTGTGCATTAGCTTGTTTAACTTTACTTTCTGTGTTCAGAACCTGAATGGTTGGCATAATGTGAGAGGGGTTGGGGTGGGAGTTTGCTTCCTGGCAGATCCAGCATCCTCGATTTGAATCTCACACGTGGTTGTTGTCTGAATGGATGTTGAACACTCTACCTTTGTCTACATGGATTTTTCTCTTGTTAATATGGTTTCTCCCTCATCTCCAAAGATGTGTATGTTAGGTGAGTTGGTAATTGTTAAATTCTCCTTGTGTGGATTAGACAGTATTGTGGTTGTTTAAAAACAAACAAACAAGCAAAAATAAATAAACAACCGAGCTATATTTAGATTAGACTCAGTAAGTCCCTTATGGTCTAGGCCGAGTTTTCCACCTTTTCCAGATAATCACTAGAGTTGGCATCCTAGATGTCACCATACAGACCCGAAAGTTAAAAGTTGAGGACCAGAATGTTATACATAAAACTGTATTGTGAAAAAAATATAATTTAGAGCTGTTGAGTTATACAAATATTTAAATATCAGACTGAAATGTTAATAGCTTTATTCATCTGCCACAAACTGGGCCTTTCCACTAGGACAGCTTGTAGATCATATGAAACCTCTCCTCTAGTCACTGTAAACTGATCACTAGTTACTTGCCTGTATTGTATAATTCATTATAAAACGGGATTATTCTGAACCTCTTGCAAATAGCTCTTGTCTTAAATGCTTGATTTTTAGATGCAGTATATCAAAACAAATTTTATAAAATAATCCATGGGGGGCTAGTGTTGCAGCGCTTAGCAGTATTACCTTGTAGCTCCAGACTCCTGGGTTTGATTCTTGACTCGACCTGTGACTCATTTTATTTATTCTCCTCCTCCTCGCCTGAAGTTTATTCCAACATGCCAAACATTTGCATGGTAGGTTGACACCTGTGTTAAAGTGTAGGTGTAAAAGTGACAGTGTCCTGTGACTGAAAGGCATTCTGCCAGGGTTGGTCACTGCCTTAAGACTGGTATTGCCAAGATTATAGTTACCTGTGTCCCTGTAGAGACAAATAGGTATTCAGAAAATGGTTGGATGGATAGACGAAGACATGGAGGAGCCCGCTTTAGTGATACAGATATCAAACAGTTTATGAAATATATAACATGTTGTTGTTTAGAATTGTACCGTCTCACACCTAATAAAATACCACCCTCTCCTCCAACTGCTTGTGAGGCATCTTATAAATCATTCCAGCCATGTGAGCATCTTTCAGGCAAAGGATTAGAGAATTAATGCTTCCAGTCCCTTTCTGTTTCTTTTTTTATTCTAGTAATGAGAGCCAATGAAACAAGTGAGCTTACAGTATATTCTATAAAAAATACAGTAAATGCTTTCAAGTACAAATTATGTCAATTTTTTATTAAAAAGTATTAAACACATGTTATTGTAGACTTCTAAATGTTGTGTTTTCTAACATGGATGTATATGTCATATGTTCGATGTTGTCATGACTTTCTGGGCTGCATCACCAGTGCGTGTGTGTGTATGTGCAGGCCCCTATACAGTAATATACAGTATTTTTAGTAGTTTGGCATCTGAATGTTTGCTAGAGCAGATCATGAGTGAAAACAGAGTGGCTGACCTTAGTCTATCTGCTGTTTAGAAGTGGAGCCTTGTTAAAGGACAAATACAAGACCAAAAGGTGAAGTTTATGATAGCGTTTCTTCTTGAGTGACGCTTTACAGTTATACTTTTGTCCAATTGTTTACAACCAAAAAATCAAATCCAAACCCATTTTTTAGGTTGAAGAGCAAAGAATGCTTTTGTTGTTCAGAATCCCTAAAGCCATAGAGATTATGTTTAGTTCAAGACAAGCCACTGTATTTCCCTTGGATTTTTAATTAGGGGATATTTTCTGTCACTGTCTAACCAAGAATCAAAATAATACTCTTAATATTTCTGTTTTTTCAACAAAGAAAGCATATAAATAATACATTGATTTCTTCTTTATCAAAAAGTAGACTTTTATAAAAGTGTGCCAGCTTTATAATGAACAAATGCAAATGGAAATGGGTTTTACAAATTATTGGTAAATTAATATGACTGACTGTAAATTCAGTGACTTAATTATTATATACACGTGTGCATATTAACATTTATCATAAGGAATTTTGCACCGTTTTAAAGTTTTGTTAGTTTAGTTGAGAATTACAGCCAGCTGATATTAACCGTGCGGGCAACCTTTATTACTCTCGCTATCATTCACAGGAGATATTATATGCATCGAAACAGTGTCATGAGGTAACTTAACCGCTCCACTGGGCAACTGCTGATGCTAACCTTATAGTAAATAAGTATTTATGCATGTATACTGCACTGCTTATAAACTTTCCTAAATAGTTTCATGCCTTCTATGGTTGAATTTAAAAGTAAAAATAAAAGACACTTTGCTAAATAGCACATATAAAATATGTGATGTTGAAATAGAATCATACAGTTTATCAGTATATATTGACATCCATGACAGTTTTCACTATTTCTTCAAAACTAGTAAAAAGAAAAGAATGTTTTATACCTTTTATAAAACAAATTTTACAGATTTAGAAAGTATAAAGAGTAAAAGAGCACCTAGAGTAGTTCACATTACAGCACATTAGTTTTGTAGAAATTACATTATGAACTGCATTACTCAGTCTAAACTCTCCTCATGACCTGATTTATATTTCTCCTTTGGGACCCCTCTTCTAGATTATGAAACATTCTTTATAAAAATACCACTAGTGCTTTTATTCCCCAATACTTATGCCTTTGATTTATAACATGCACATTTCTATTCATTTCAAATGGATTTTTGAAAATCTTTCTCTTGACACATATATTACTGTTGAAATGTAATTGTTAGTTTTGTGTGGGGGCCGACGATGGTGAAGACGAGAGCAAGATTCCAATTATTTTTTTCTTACTCTTTTCCATTTCACATATTAAAACACAGAATGTAGTATTTTCAGCCTTTGTTTTCTTTGCTCTGCTTCCCTACAGGGTATTTTTTACATCTGAGATATTAGAAGTTGAAGACTACCAAATTAAAACTGGCTTATGTAGTAAACAGGATGTTTAAGTTGATTTTAATTATCTTTAGGTATAAAACAATGGGTGCCTCAGATAGCAGTAGTTTTGCAAGCAGATCAAAGGGAAGCCATGGTCCACAATACAGACTGCTTTTGCATTACTTAACAGCACTGAGGTGAACCTAAGAAAATGGTCTAATCAGATGATGATGTGCCTGTGTATTTATATATGCCTGCCAGACCTGGCTCAAGTATACTTAGTCTGTATTTGCAGCTCCCATCATATAGACATTAAGAAAACATATTAGGTAGTACTTGTTTTAAAATGTGTGTATCTGAAAAAACAAAGGATTTAAAAAGTTTTTTTTCTCAATCTTAAATAATTTGGGGAAATGTTTATAATTTAACCCTTGTCTCTACATATGTTATAGTTATGTCCCTTAACCTTTTTCCCCCACTTTGCATTCTCTTAATTGAAGTTTTTGGCTGTTGTGTGTTCCAGCCATTAATGATTTCCACCAAATTTCTTCTGTATAATGCCATGAGTGGCTTGATATCACTAGTCAGGCTGCAGAACCCCCTAACTCAATGGCAAATTTCATGGTCAATTGAGCTTGTCCATTTCTCCTAAATATCATGCAGTTCACACTTTTAGCAATCCAATAAAAATGTATCACACTTTTTTTTCCATTTCAATCTGCCTTTCAGTATGCAGCATGATCTGAAAGGAATGCGAAAGTGCATTACATTAAATATAAAATATTAAATATATATTATTCTATTTTATTTGAGCTTGTACCAGGATCCCACAAATAGTAAAGCTGTAGGCTTGATAAATTTTGTGTTACAAATGCTGCAAGACCTGTAGGTGTCTCCTGATGAGTTAACTCGACAAAGTATATCCATCTTGTTTGAAAACCTGAAAAACTGTTCTGCAGTACCCTGGAGAAAGTGCAATGAAAACTTTGTCTAATATGTATTATCTAATTATTATTATTATAACTTTTATAATAGAGCAATAACCAAGGTGTAACAGAAAAAAAAATAGCACATGCAGCTATTGGGAGTTAAATTCACAGATTGTATGAACTGATTATCGAGTTAGCTTAGTTTTCTTCCTGCTTGTATTACTGACTATTTGAAATGCAAACTGAAGAGTTCTCTTTTTTTAAAACCTTTAGGTCACACTGCTCAGTTTAGTGTCAAATAGAATAAGTGAGCAAATAGAGAAAAATGTGGCATTATGTTTAAGAAGCAAACAAATGTAGTGTATATCTTGGCATTGCATATCCCTGCTTTCTTTTTGGTTTTATTTGATTGAATAGAAAAGTGACATAGCATTAAATTTTCTGTCTAGAGTGAGGAAAGCCAGAACAAGCTAATGTAAAAGGAAATGGTGTTTAACTTTCCTTCCTTGAAAGGCAGTCAAGTCAAATCTGCTAAGGTCCCTGTATGGCTTGTCATAGTTTGTTTTGGTTCTAGTTATTCATGATGTTTTTAAACTATTGGTCACTCATCATACCTATTTATACCTATATAGTTTACATTTCTCTATCTGGGGAATAAAAACTGTTAGGCTAGAACATAGAAAAGTAAAATATATCACTTACACCTAAAGAGGATGATGATGATGAAGACATTGGGTTACACCATGAAGAAGTCTTTTTAGATGTAGACAGACTTAACCAAATTATTGTATAAAATCATGTGGCAATTTTATTAACTGATTATTATAAACATTGATCAGGGCTAAATAACTTAGTCAAAGGGGAATCTGACTCTAAATGGTAAAAAAAAATATCGAAACAGATACCTTATTGCCTGTGTGTCGCTACTGACAGCTTTGTATAAATGCCCCATTTACTGTGTATTTTATTAAAAAAAAAAATAAAGAAAGAAAAAAGATGCAGTCATTCAAATAAATGGACAGATCAGATTTTCTGCTGTAATTGCATCCTTAAATGGCCAAGATTAAATCCTACAAATATTTCCCATTTTTGGTTCCTTGCCAAAGCACTGTGCTAAATACAGCTGTTCAAACAGTTAAAAGAAGAAGCTGAGGAACCGCATGATTGTAATGTCCAACCAATAATTTACATGTCGCTCCCTAGCTGTCATTTTAATAACCTACAGATTCTCATATTCAGAAACCAGCAGTAGTATTCTTGCAACGAATGACTTTTACATTTGAAAAGAAAACCTTTAGCTGCAGTGTGATACGGTGTCAATCAATGCTTTACTTTTATGATGTTAAATAAGAATGTATTACTTTGAACTCTAAGGGCTTGAATATACAGTACCATACTGCTACTCTTTCAAGACCTGTCAAAACCCACTCAGTTTCTGCCTCTCCTACACAAAAGGAGTCTGAGTTTAATGTTTTAGAACATGCTGTAGATAAGAAAGCAACAGGCAAATACTACCAAGGGACATGGAGGATTTAACTTTTTGGTTCACTGAATGTGCTTTCTTAATACTGTATGTTAGGCTAGGAAGCTTTCAGAAAGTATTGGTAGCACATTTGCCAAACATGCAGGGCTACTTCTGCTTATTCAAGTAATGTAATTTAACCCAAGCATCACATTGCACTGCTTATCTTGTACAACATAACTGAAGAGCTGCTACTTTATTTGCTTGTTTTGGTGAAAAGGACAGCATAATGTAGGATGTTTAGAAAACAAATCTATAAAGTTGGAATATGAACATGTAGGCTATTTGTAATAGTAAAATAGATGGCGTAGCCTATGTAAGTAAAGGTGATTTCATGAAAGCTGTAACTGCTCTTTCTTCTTGTGTTCATCCATTATTGGCCTACATTATATTACCGTCTTGTCTCTTTTTCATTGGCCGTGTTTTTTTTTTTCTTTTTCGGGTGAACTGCCACAACTGTTGTCCTGGTAATTTAGTCTATGCACTGTCACCTTGAGAAGCAAACAGAAAGCAAATTTCTTGAATGTACAAACATATTGAAGATGTATGTATTTATGTATGTATAAGCATTATAAAAATGGAAGAAAATGAAAAAGATAAAATGGTACTGCTTTTTTTTTTGTTAAGTATGTAAAAGCACATGTGCAGTTTATGAAGTATAAAAAATATTTAATAATGTGTGCAAAAGTCAACCAAATAGTGGTAAGTTGACATGATTGGGAGTTTGTGTGCTAGCAGGTTCTACATCTAATTGTTTATCATTGTTAATCGTTTGACTTTTTATTAAACTTGACAGTTTTGGATGAATGTTGCTTAGCAGCAAACCTGTGCTAGTGACTAGGTTCTATCATGCATTGTGAAGGATTTCAGTAAAGGTTTGGTGTTTGTAAGTTAGACATCTATGTGTGCACACTTTCCCTGTTTTGCTTGCTGTTGTAATTACAGATAAAATATATGCGTTTATAAACTTGTCTGCTGAAATGTAACACATGTATAGGTTGTAGGTAGACTGTTTATTAAAATGAAAAAAAGAAACTCGTGTTCTTTTTTTCTCTCCTTACATACTGCCTAAACTTAGTATAAAATTTAACTGTCATTTTGAAGTTTCTTCAGGCATTGTTTTTATAGGGAAGCATGCAATAACATTGATAGCTGTTTTCCTACCTGAAACACGTATACTTTTAGTTAAGAAAATTTTGTTTTGTTTTATTGGTTTAACAAAATCCATCGCTCAATTTCCTGAATCCAGTTTTTCCATTTTATGGTCATGGGACACAATAGCCAATCCCAGGAGCATTAAGCACAAGGCAGGAACTAATCCTAGACAATACAATGTTGTTTGTTTTTTGGTTTACTCAAATGTGCACATTCTCATAGGGTCAGTGTAGAGTCCCTGGGTTAACCTAACTTGATTACCTTGGAGACAAATGTCCACTAGACCAGGAAGTGAACACAGCTCCTAAGAAATATTGATCGTCGAGTCCAATACTGAATCGTGGAGGATTATACACCAGTATCCTTATGAAACAATGGAAACTGTGAACGGAATTTAATGCCTTTATAATTTAATCTTCAATTCAAAGTCATTTTATCTCACAAATTTACCCCAAACCAACACGCCTGCTCTATCCACAGTTATATGTCCACTGTGAATGCACTGCCTGAAGCTATTGCCAGAATAAGCACACAAATATAGTATGCCTATGATGTCAAAGAAATGTTTCCTAACAACTATTTAAAATGCTTCATAAAACAAGAAGAAACCATATCCCATAGTCTCTCTGTCTAAGCACTCTATGAATCTGCTACTGGTATGCCAGTTCCTAAAAATACATTATATATGTATCTAGGATTCCGGGATTTATTCAGAAATGCATATTCACCCATGGTCAATATGTCTCAGAGTATATTCGTCATAGCTTAGTAGAGAGAGTGAGATTGAAAACTATACATTTAGAGGGTTTTAAAAAATTGTTTTGGAGAGTATATTATGAACTGTGTCCATCAATTGTAAATCAGTATATATAGCACACTGATTTCCAAGACAGCAATAGTCTAAATCAAATGTGACTTTCTCCAGTGAAGTATATGAGCACTATGATAGTTTCTCCCGTCTAATTTACTCCATCATAAACTATATCTGTCGAGTACATGTCTGTTGGCAGCATTTCACCCAGAGCAAATTTATGTGAGTACGTGTAATCCACAATGTTTTCCTGTCAGATGCACAGAGAACTGAGTGGCAGAGCATCGATCAAGCGGAACAAAATTCTGAGCCTTCTCTCGACTTAGAGCTTGGTTTATTTAAATGAAATCTTTAATTCTATTACTGTATTTTATTGTTTAAAAAAAATCTAAAAAAAAGATTTATTTTCCCCTGCTAACAAGAATCAATAAAGAAATCAAGTGAAGAAAATTTAAATAGCTTGGTGTTTAATAAACTTTTAAAAAAATATCAGTTGTGCCAAGATGTGATGAATACATGGATGTATTGTTTAGCCAATACATATAGTGCATAACACACTACAAATATTTTTGAAGATGAACATATTAATTTATATACAGGCTATGTATAGGCACACATATACACAGCAGTGTATGTACATACAGTACATGTTTATGTGTGAATGCAGTGTAGAACTGTGCATTTGTATGTGCATTTATGCACATGATACACATCCCAGTTCAATCCCCACCTACGGTATGCGAGTCTGTATATGTTTAGATTTATGTATTTTTTCTTCTTTCATGTAGGTAAAGTCCGGTTAAGATTGTAGTCTCAATTGTAAAATGACCACATATAAACTGATTATCTAGAAGACATTACCAAGCAGTTGTAATCTTCTCCTCAAGCTATTCCACCATGATCAAAGTGAAAAAAACAATCGAAACCCTGTTTCGTTGTTTGTCTCTGTAAGTTTTTCTTTTGCCAAAAACTCCTGCTCCCTGCAATTACTCTTGATCTGAATTCACTACCTTGATGCATTATGCTGCTTGAAAGACATGTTCTAAAACTTGGGCCAGCATTTTCACCTTCTAATGCATTGTAGAAAAGAGATCAGTAGTGATAGCTTGAAGATAAAAGCTTTCCGACTTTGAATCCTGCACTAGTGTGGAATTAGCACATTCTAATTTGGCCCTCTGTCTTTGTGTGAGAAGGTAAACTACTGTCATTTATGAGGTTGGATTCTTCCAAATGCTGTTGGGACAGGGTCCAGCCCACCACAATCCTGAATTGGGTTATGTAGGTTTGAAAATTTTACGTTAACATGGATTGGAAAGTTTTTTTTTACCTTGTATATACAATATACATTATAGATTTATATTATTAATTAGTTATAAACATAATGCAGCTTAGCTTCCTCTGATATTAACAATCTGAATGTTAAATTTGCTTTAGCAAATAACCTGTTCTGTGCTTTGGAAACCTCAGATGACAAGAGATGCATTCACTGAAAGGCACACTTTCAAGTTGAGTTGTTGTTATGGGTATTTTGTTTTTTCCTTGCTGTAATTGCCTCAGTTTGAAGTTATCAGGCTGGAACAAGCGGCAAATCTAGTTTACGCTTTGGAGGCGAAGTCACTGGGACTGACTTGTGTAGGATGAGGTTGAAAGTAAAAGAATTTTGCATTTTTTGAATGATATAGTAATAGACCTGCAAGGTTTTATGCCTCTCCAAGATGGCAATGATTTTAATTTAACTGAGAGCTGAATGCAGTGCTGAAAGTTTTATTTAAAGTGAGACAGAATATACATTTACTGCATGAAGCAGCATATAAATGATCATTTGTTTTATTTTGCACTTTACATCAAAACTACTAGAAAGATAAATTCTGAGTGTGAGACACTGAATTATTAATAATGTATTTAAGAAAGTTGCCATATATATATGTATTCAATGCAAGATCCTGTGTATTCTATTTTTAGTATTTGCTTTGTTTCTTCACCTACATGAAGCCAGCAATGACAAATGCCCATTTGCCTGCCAGATTACAAACATAGGTCATCATGAAGCATAATCAGACTACACACACACATATTATTTATATATATATATATATATATATATATATATATACATACATACATGCACACGGTGTAGAAAATAAGTATTGAACATGCTAATTTAATACTTATTGTAGAAGCTTTTGTTTGTAATAACAGCTTCGTAACACTTCGTATATGACGAAACCAATCACCTGCAGTGCACAGTTATAATTTTGACCCATTCTTCTAAAGTGTCCGTCTTTAAATTTTGAAGATTCAAGTGGGCCCTCTTGTGAACCCTGATCTTTAGTTCCTTCCACAAATGTTCATTTGAATTTAAGTTAGGTGATTGACTGGGACATTCTAACAACTTGATTTTCTTTCTCTGAAACAAATTGAAAGTTTCCTTTGCTGTATGTTTTGGATCGTTGTCCTGCTGGAAGGTCCACCCACGTTTCATTCTTATCATCCTGCTGGTTGGCAGAAGATTTATTTCAAGAATCTCTCAGTACATGGCCCCATCCCTCATTCTTTAAATTACTTGAAGTCTACCAGTGCCATGAGATGATTAACAGCCCTGCAACGTGATGCTTCCACTTCCAAACTTCACTGTTGGTATAGTGTTTTTTGGGTGATGTGCAGTGCCATTTCTCCTCCAAACGTGGTATGCAGTATGATGGCCAAAAAAGTTCAACTTTGACCTTGTCTGACTAGACTTCATTCTCCCAGTATATCGTAGGCTTTAATTAAGTTTCAACATGCCCTTTCTTCAGTAAAAGAGTCTTGCAGGGTAAGCGTGCATAGAGGCCATGCCAGTGGCGTGCATTGCCTGTTGTTTTCTCTGTAACAATTGTACCTGCTGCCTCCAGGTCTTTCTGGAGCCCTTTCCAAGTTGTCCTTGACTGTTGGGCTCCTCTTCTGACTATTCTTCTGAGTCCTTGGTCAAAAATATTGTGAGGAGATCATGTGTGTGGCCAGTTGATGGTGGAGTGATGTTCCACTTGTTGATAATGGCCCCGAGTGGTGCTTACTGGATGTTTGAGAAGTTTTGAAATATGTCCTTAACCAGTTCCGTTGATATGGTTTGCAACAGTCAGGTGGCAAAGGTCTTGGGAGAGCTCTTTGCTTTTACCCATCATGAGATGTTTCATGTGTGACACCTTGGTAGCAAAGCACCTTTTTATAGCCCATCGATATGTACTAACCCAGCTGAAAACAATTTGTACAGATAGGAGGCTGAATTACATCCTAACTACTTACCGATTTCAGCTGGTTCCTTGTCTGTTCTACCTTTGGTGTACTGATTTTTCTTAGTGTGTTCAGTACTTTTTCCCTGTGTCATTCCTCTTTATTGCACATACCTTTATTTATATCCTTTAATGTTGTGGATTCTTTATGCTTGTGGATTTCTTGAGTAAATATCAGTTTCTGGTGAGAATTTTATCTGAATAGCCTCATTGGAAATATTTTTACTGAAAAAAATGTTCATGCACCCAATACTTATTTCCCCCCACTGTGTGTGTGTATGTATGTATGTATGTATGTGTGTGTATATATATATATATATATATATATATATATATATATATATATATAAATATATATAAATATATATATATATATATATATAAATATATATAAATATATATAAATATATAAATATATATATATATATATATATATATATATATATATATATATATATATATATATAAATATGAAGATAAATGTTAAGGCAAACCATGTGTACATAGGCATTATGTATTTTTGTGAGGTTATCTATATGAATGTTATGGTACAGCATTTGTATAATAGTGGTACTCTGGATACATTTTCAATGAAAACCATTATACTCTTCTTGGAGATTCTTTCTTTTTGCCTTTCTTTCTTTCGATGCATATCCTATGGTTCAGATGCCAGGCTAAAACCTAAGCCTTCAAATTTTGCTATATCAATTCGTTTGCAAAACTAAAATTCTGTAGATTTGCTATTCAATAAATGGTCTTAAGAAATATCAGATTGTGCTCAAGTACTGTCACACTGTTGCCAAATACTGAACTTGTAAATTAAGCATAGGTGATGTTAATATTTTATTTTTTGCTTGTTCTGTCATAGAACTGTATAAAGAAAATGTTCTTAAAGCTAATTTAAGGGGATAAACATTGTATTTTTATGAAAATCACTGTTCATTCGTTTGTATATGTGGTAATGTTGTTTTTATGATTGCTGTTAAGCACATTTATTATAATTAAATTAAAAAGATGGTTTCAGATTGTTTGAATAATGTGGTTTTGTCCTTAAACTTTCTTTATCTGCCAATGCGATCAGTCTACTTAAAGCTGACCTTCTGCCGAACAACATTTAACTTTGCACGTTTTTACTCAGTGTAATTATTATTTTGTCTCCTTAATCTTAAATAATAGACTGCTATTTGATTTTATCTTTCACCATATTATACATTACTCTTCGCCACAAATTATGAACAGGTTAATATTTTTTTTTTTGTGTTCTACTGCATTCTGGGTTTTGAGATTCATTTAGCATAACCAAATTAGTTAGTTTTCTAGTGGTTAGCGTTGATGCCTCACAGCACTAGGACTCAGTTGAAATCCTAGCTCAGTTACTGTCTGTGGTGTTCGTACGTTTTCTGCTGATTCTGTGGTTTTCTCCCATAAATTAAACTCATGTAGCCGAAATTCTGGTATGAGGGTGGCTCCATGCAGACTTCAACTGGGTTTGAATATTAATTGATGGAAAAATACTTCTTTTAATGTTTCCATTTTCCATTGCAATGTTTTAATTTTCTCTCTAAAATGTCAAATTAGAAAGAATACTTTTATCACTTTGGGAGTCTTCTACAAGGCATTGTGGCTGAGGAGTGCTGCAGCACACTGCAAGAAGGTTTTATTTATTTATTTTGAACAATGACATGAACACACCTAAACAGTATGACAAATAATGTTGAATAGCAAAATACACCAAAACATTTTTCATAGCGAATATGCTGTGTTCACTGGTGACCCTGTTCATCTAATATTTTTCTGGAAATTCGACACAATGATTGCCTTAGGCAAACATTTTTTTTTTTCCCAGCACCCCATGATTTTTCTCATCACTAAGCTTTAACAACCATAAACAGAACTTCCATGCTTTACTGTAAGGTCACTTCCCGTCTACATGTGGTACTGCTTTGCCCCCATGCATTATGCATTAAAAAAAAAAAAAGCTTTAAATTGTGGGGTACATTAGGTGACCATAATGAGAGTAATACAAGTATTGCTACTGGATATATGACACTGATTCATGTGAGCCTGTATATATGTGTATGTATATATATATATATAATATACACTGTGTGAGCGTCACATGGCTAATTTGCATGCATAATTAACTATGTGCCGCTAGGAGATGAAACAAGCCTGAAAGGAGCACTGCCCCTTGTATGTCATCCTGTGAAATAGTAATGAATCTTTTGTTATTATTATAATTTCTGTTTATAAGGTGTCTCTGTTATCTTGATGGAAGAAAAAAGTGCAAAGTATCTGCACAGGTAGAATGGAAAAAATATATATTCCTGCTACACTCCTGCAATGATTTCAAATAATGGAAGAAGCAGGTCCAATGCTAACACTTTGTGATATGGTCACATACAAATATATATACAGTATATATAATAAATATATATAATAAATATATACATAATGTTTTGTTTGTGATATTTGTTCCAACTGTGTCTTTCGTTGTTTGAGGAGCAGTGGTTAGCACTGCTGCCTCACAGAACAGATCCCATTTTTGCCCACAATACTTTGTTCAGCATAGTTGGCAGAATCTTCCTTAACCCTCTGGGGCACATATAAGATCATTGCACCATTATAGTCCAATCAAAACTAGTCCAGTTCCTCCTTTTCTATTGACTTCAGTGCATTTAACAGAGTTCAGCAAAGTTCCCCGATATTTCTGAAGTTTTGCTAAACTCATGACAAAGCGAACTCCATGGAGTTCACTCATCACCAATGAGAAAACATTAGACGCATGTAAAACAATTAAGTAAAATATGACAAATGTCCATTTTTTTGATGTTTAACCAATATAATTTGTTCTGATTCCCTGGATTGCTTTACTTGCAAAATATTTGGTATTAAATCAACATTATCATCAAGTCAAATAGTCTGACATATTTGTTTTTTTACACACATCTATCAGCATGTTGTATTAAATAAAGAAAGGTTTAGTCTAATCAAGTTGCATTGCTAATATACCAAAAAGGGGCTTTGCACCAGGTTTAAGCAAAAAACATTTTGGAAAAAAAGTACAGCAAGATCATAACAGTGGAAGTTAATGGAAAAAGTGTAGTTTTATTAGTCAGTATTATTCATCCATCCATCCATCCATCCATTTTCCAACCCGCTGAATCCGAACACAGTGTCACGGGCGTCTGTTGGAGCCAGTCTCAGCCAACACAGGGTGCAAGGCAGGAAACAATCCCAGGCATGGCGCCAACCCACCGCAGCAGTATTATTCATGTAAAACAAAAAAAAAAATATACATGTAAGTACAATTCTTGACTCAACTGTCAGTTAACCATTTTTACCTTTGGGTTTTTGGTCCCTGCGGTGGGTTGGCACCCTGCCCGGAATTGGTTCCTGCCTTGTGCCCTGTGTTGGCTGGGATTGGCTCCAGCAGACCCCCGTGACCCTGTGTTTGGATTCAGCGGGTTGGAAAATGGATGGTTTTTGGTCCATTTATATATACCCCTGAAAATGGCGACCAATTACCTGAAAAAGCCGTACAGCATGTAACAATTGTGAGTTATTCATGTAACAACCAATGAAAATAGTATTTCAAAGAAATGATTTGAAGTACAGTGAATTCCTCAGTGAAGCTTACAAAATGGCATAAAAAATAAAAATATACCATTCCCACCACCAGCATAAAAACACGGTTTTAATGAGAATAGCCTATAGATACAACATGGGTCCAATTCACCTAATAAACCGATTCTCTGAGCCAATCCTGGAGTATCAATTTGCCTTCTGGTTTTCCAACCAGTGGTTTACTAGAAGACTGCTAGATAAATTTAACATTCTCAAACCTGCTTACTTCAACTCAGGGTCATGTGGGCTGTGGCCTATCCAGGCAGCTCTAGGCTCATAGCATGAAATATCCTTTAAAGGGGCACCATTCAATTTCATAGCCCACTCAGGTGAGCTCACACAGCTGGTTTGGTTAACCTAACTTAGGGAAATGAGAAGAAAAATTAACAATAGACATGGGAAAAATGTGCAAATTTCAAACTTCCTTAATTCCCGAATGTAAAGCAAAGTACTTAAAAGATTCAACAAAATTCTGTTAACAAAATGTTCCTAATAGCATTTTTTTCCTCAATGTTGGTCACATGATATTTGTTTTGTGATAAAATGGCACCACTTCCTGAATTAGTTCTTGCCTTTCTCTAGTAGATTCAACTCCTCTCCAACATTTCTTAAAAATACATGGAATGTTTCTAGTAACACGCTGGTGTCTGCAAAAATTGCTTATTTCAAAAGTAACTGAAAAGGACCAACAGTATCTATTCCCTGGATATTTTAAAATACTTAAGCATGTCTCCTCCTTGTCTCTGTTTGCTTAAACAGAACTCATTCAGTCATTCCTCACAACTCCCATCCCTCATTTCTGGAAGAAGTCTACTAACCGTCCTTTAGCATTGTTACTTTAATAAGGAAAGAAAAAACAAACCATGTTCCAAAGGAGACTTCAATGCACAGTATTTGGACCCAACACTGATCTTGATTGTCAATGATTAAAATGATTTACACTAAAAACCTTGAAAGCATTCAATTTAAGTAATGATAACAACTTTATTTCCCATAAAAGATATTAACAAGTACATTTTAAAAGTATCCTGCTATCCATTTACAAACATGTTCCAGGCTGCGGCCACTGGAACACATTAGAGAAGCATCAGGTGTAAGACGGGAACAAATCATTGAAAGTGTTGTCAGTCCAACTCAAAAATTACCATTTAACATTCTTCAGCCCAATTAATCCAGTTCACAATCCTGGGTGGATGTAGCCTGCTGTGACAGCACTGGGTGCCTCTCCTTCACATTCCTCATGCATGCACACACCTACTGTACACAGAACCAAATATCCTAATCGGCTTCTCTTTGGAGATGTTGAAAGAAAGCCCACACGGACATGAGGAGAACATGTAAATTACACACTAGCAATGACTGGATAAAGAGGTGTTTGTTAGAGGAATCTTTGAGCAAGTAACACAACATCTGTGGTTTAGTGACTCACGTCCTGCTTACAGAGGAATCGAAGAATTATGCACATCCGAATCTCTTCCTCTTAGAGTCGTCGTCAAGGTAAGTAATGGAATGGTCGTTATGGATGATGCTGCAATTTAGACCCACTGGGCTGGCTACTTTGAGCATCTGTTTAAAGCTGAATCTCTAGCTAGGATGTTGTTAATCTCTGGGTCCATGGTTCTTGAGGCTCACTGAGATTGCACAGGTGGTGAACCAGCTGAATGGAGGAAGGCTGCAGGGATTTGTGGTATCTGGAGTGAACTCCAGGCTGGTGGTAAGGCTGTCGTCCTGGTATTGCGAGCAAACATTGCTTCCATTTAGAGGACAAGCATCATCCCAACAGACGGGAAAAAGAGACTTGTCTTCCCTATCTGTAGTACTAGGGTGTTGTACCGTGTTAGCCATTATGAATGTAGAGAAAAGCCAAGCAAAATGACACCTTTTATTGGCTAACTAAAAAGATTACAATATGATTACGTCTTGACTGAAGAAGGGGCCTGAGTTGCCTCGAAAGCTTGCATATTGTAATCTTTTAGGTTAGCCAATAAAAGGTGTCATTTTGCTTGGCTTTTCTCTACTTCCCTATCTGGAAAGGCAAGGGTGAGCACATAGATTGTGACAACTACAATGGGATAACATTGCTCTCGGTGCCAGGAAAGGTCTTTGCTAGGGTCATTCTCAATTGGAATCCGTTATCACTTGCTCACCTACCAGCGACCCTGAACAGTCTGGTTTTACACCTAAGAAGTCCACCATCGACTGCACCCTGGCACTGAGGGTCCTCATGGTGTACAAACGTGAATATTGTCAGAATGTCTTTGCAGCCTTTGTCGATTTTCGTAAAGGTTTTGAATCAGTTGATCGAGCTGCCCTGTGGGACATCCTGAAACTTTGAAGGATCCCCACAAAGTTGCTGGATATCATGGCTAGCCTGTACTCTGGTACTGTGAGAGCTGTGCAGAGTGGAGACAGAACCTTTGCCTTTTTCCCAGTTGATTCTGGGGTTTGTCAGGGGTGTGTTCTTCTCCTGCTTTGTTCAGTGTTTGCATGGACTGGGTGCTGGGAAGGATTGTGGGGTCCAACAGCTGTGGTGCATCTGTTGGTTTATAGAGATTCACTGATCTTGACTTTGCCAATGATGCTGTGACATTCGCAGAGTCAATGGAGGCTCTGATCGGGGCTCTCAAGAGACTGAGCAAGGAGTCTGAGTGTCTGGGCTTGCGAGTGTCCTGGATAAAAACCAAGATCCTAGCCTTTAATGATCTCTTGGGCACAGCCATCAGCAGTGTGTCTGTCTGTGGAGAGAGTGTCGACCTTGTTGAGAGGTTTATTCATTTACTGAAGGTCCTGGTGCTTCCTGTTTTGCTATAAGTTTGTGAGACATAGATGCTATCCAGTGACCTGAGACGAAGACTGGACTCCTTTGGTACTGTGTCTCTTTGGAGAGTTCTTGGGTACAATTGATTTGACTTTGTGTCAAATGAACAGCTGCTCACGGAGTCCCAAATGAGGCACATTACCCGCATTGTGAGGGAGCGTCAGTTACAGCCTTACGGCCATGTGGTGCGATTCTCAGAGGGTGATCCGGCTCACAGGATCCTAACTGTCGAGGAGCCAAGTGGCTGGACCAGGCCAAGGGGATGTCCACATAACACCTGTCTGCGGCAGACAAATGGTCATTGCTGGGAGGTGGGACTGGAATGTGTGTCTGCCTGGGGGGTTGCCAACCAAGATCCTGAGCTGTTTTGTCATGTGGTGGCTGTGGCAATGTGCTATACCAGTGCATGCTCCCTGATATAACCTGAAAAACCAGTTATTGGATTTGAACCTGGGATGCTGCACCGATGAAGGGGCAGCGCGAACCATTGGGCTACCTCGAATATAGACAAGGAAAATTAATTACATTTTTGGATCATGGCTGAAAGCAAAACTTGTTTAATTACAGTTACTGAAATTGCTTCCCTACAAAACAGCAAGTCAAATTCATTCAAATTAAGACTTAACCTAGGTATTTGTGGATGGGTTTGCCTTCCTTTAAAATTAATATTTTCATATTAGAATCATATGGGTGACCACAGTCAATGGCATGATTGTATATTGGAACAATTTAGACAAGAACAGGCCACTCAGCCCAACAAAGCTCACCCATCCTGTACACTTAATTCTTCTAAAATTACATCAAATCGAGTTTTGAAAGTCTCTAAAGTCTTACAGTAATCCCTCCTCTATCGCGGGGGTTGCATTCCAGACCGCCCAACGCTAAAGGTGAAAATCCGCGAAGTAGAAACCGTATGTTTATATGGTTATTTTTATATTGTCATGCTTGGGTCACAGATTTGCACAGAAACACAGGAGGTTGTAGAGAGACAGGAACTTTATTCAAACACTGCAAACAAACATTTGTCTCTTTTTCAAAAGTTTAAACTGTGCTCCATAGCAAGACAGAGATGACAGTTCCGTCTCACAATTAAAAGAATGCAATTAAAAGAAACAAATCTTCCTCTTCAAAGAAGTGTGCGTCAGGAGCAGATAATGTCAGAGAGATAGAGAGAAAAAAGCAAACAATCAGAAATCAATAGGGCTGTTTGGCTTTTAAGTATGCGAAGCACCGCCGGACAACGCAGCTGCTAGGAAGGGAGCAATGTTAAGGTAGCCTTTCAGCATTTTTTTAGAGGAGCTTCTGTATCGTCTAGTGGTGCGAACAGCCCCCCCCTGCTCACACCCCCTCCGTCAGGAGCACAGAATGTCAGAGAGAGTGAGAGAGACAGAGAAAAACAAACAATTAAAAATCAATGCGTGCCATTCGAGCTTTTAAGTATGCGAAGCACCATGAAGGAAGCATATCGCTTGACAAAACAGCCACATTTAAACCCAGCAAGGAAGAGAGCAATGTGAAGGTAATCTTTCAGTGTTTTTTGAGGAGTGGCCGTGTCCTCTAGGGGTGAGAACAGCCCCCGTGCTCACAATATATTTGAGGAGTTTTATTTAATATGTAATACATGCTCTGATTGGGTAGCTTCTCAGACATCTGCCAATAGCGTCCCTTGTATGAAATCAACTGGGCAAACCAACTGAGGAAGCATGTACCAGAAATTAAAAGACCCATTGTCCGCAGAAATCCGTGAACCAGCAAAAAATCCGCGATATATATTTAAATATGCTTGCATATAAAATCCACGATAGAGTGAAGCCACGAAAGTCGAAGCGCGATATAGCGAGGGATTACTGTACTGTTTACCACGCTATCTGGTACCTTTGTAAAGTTTCTAAACTCATTTGGGACTCCCCACAATGGGTCGACATGCCGAAGAGTGTCCCTAAGTGCAAATGCCGTGTCTATGGAAAACAGTTTATCAGTTTGCTGGGGCAACCACGGGCTCCCAATGCGGAAATAGCACACAGCTAAAGCAGATCCGAGTTGATCACGGTCGTGGTATAAGCACTTGCTGTTGATGGGTGATGCAAGGAACATTATAAATGCAGGGACAAGAATTACTGGCCACGACTCTGCCTGACTGCTGTGCCTGTGTATAGGAGAGTGGCAGATCCCGCTACAATAAATAACCGTGTTGTTCCTGTTGCTGAATGAAGTTGTTTTTGCTAAAGCACTGAGACTCAGCCTTGTGTTTTGGGGAGCAAGACAGGGACTCGTGCGTCACAACATCAAGTCTAGTTTTGAAAGTCCCTACAGTCTTACTGTTTACCACGCTACTTGGTAGCTTATTCCAAATGTATATTGTTCTCTGTGTAAGAATTACATATCATTATTTACAAATTATATATTACATATCATTATTTAGTAGAATTAATCTTGGTGAAAGAACTGGCAGGTACAGTATTCCATTGAGCAGCCTACACATCACCAAAATTATTAAAATGCTTTTTGCTTTGGAATTAGCTGCCATTTTTATTTTAAAATATACAATAAAATACACATTAAAGCCGTACTGATTTTTACGTATATTTTCCTTCTGCTTTAATAGGTGCATACCTCGAAGACCATATCTAGCTGAACACTTCAGCCTAAAATGGGACATTATGCTGAACGACTCACAGAAAAACACATTTCCTTAACCAGTTTTATTCATTAAACGTTTTGCAACAGGATCATTGTGTAGCTATGAGTAATAAATCTCCTGCATCACGCTCATTTTCTTTTCCAGTTAGGGCTTGGAGGCTTCTGTTTGTAACCTTCCTGAGGAAGAAGACTCGCACATAATTAAAAGGCCCTCATTAAACCACATTTGAATGTATGATAATGATATGCATTATATTAATGATCAGTGCCAGTGGAAACAGCAGAATCTCACAACACCGTAAAATGTGTTGCCTAAAGTTGGTCACAGCTAATGAAAGAGGGAGTTGTAGTCGAGCATGACTCTGTTGATGCCTTTATTGTGTGTACAAGTGTCTTTAAACTGTGCATTAAAACCTAAATGTTCTGTGCTTTTGTAATTGTGCAGGACCACATTCCATATCTTTTTTAAACAAAAAGTTGATAATATCCGTTTACACCTCTCTACCAAGGATATCTTGCCCTTCCCAACTGTTGACTCATTGTCTGAGACCGTCCATCCTCTTTGCTCTTTCTCTGTTGCCACACGGGAAGAGGTGGAGGATGTCATCCGGAAAATGAAACCGTCTACTAGTTCCCTGGACCCTTTCCCCTCACCCTTGCTGAGGGCCAACATTTCTGCCATCTCTCCACTTATCACCAGGATAATAAATCAGTCCCTCCTGGCTGGCCATATTCCTTCTGCACTAAAAACTGCTGTCATCAGACCTCTACTGAAAAAATCCACCTTGGATCCTGAAGTTCTCTCCAATTATAGGCCCATCTCCAATCTTCCATTTCTCTCCAAAGTTCTGGAAAAAATAGTTGCAGCACAACTTCACGATCATCTCAAACTGAACAATCTGTTTGAAAAGTTTCAGTCTGGGTTTCGCCCTGGCCATAGCACCGAAACAGTCCTGGTCAGGGTCACCAATGATCTTCTGATGACGGCAGATACTGGTTCACCTTCACTACTTATCCTCCTTGACCTGACAGCTGCTTTTGACACAATAGACCATAACATCCTTCTTCACCGCCTGCAATACACTATTGGACTCTCAGGAATTGTTCTAAATTGGTTTACATCATACCTGACTGGCAGAACTGAGCATGTCGCCCTTGGCAGCGCAAAGTCCCACATCCACAACGTCACCTGTGGTATTCCACAGGGCTCTGTGCTGGGCCCTATCCTTTTTACTATCTACATGCTCCCCCTTGGAACTGTCATTGGCAGACATGGTTCATCGTTCCATTGCTATGCCGATGACACTCAGCTTTACCTCAGGACTACTCCCACCTCCTCTACTGCTCCTCTGCCAACATCTACATTGTCTACCTGCCTGGAGGAGATAGAGGCATGGATGAGGTTCAATTTTCTTCAGTTGAACAGATCCAAAACAGAAGCCATCTTAGTTGGTACATCACATCATCTTCGCTCTTCTACCATCACCAGTATTACTTTCTCTGGCCAAAATATTCCTCTTTCCACATCTGTTACTAATTTGGGTGTTAGAATGGACTCCCAACTTACTTTTGACACCCACATCAAATATCTCTGTAAGTCATCTTTTTTCCTTCTCAAGAACATCGCCAAACTCCGCCCATTACTCACCCTGGCAGATGCAGAGAAACTCGTCCATGCCTTTGTCTCTTCCAGGCTGGATTACTGTAATGCACTCCTCATTGGGATTCCTGGCAAGAGTATCCAGAGACTCCAGTATATTCAGAACAGCGCTGCCAGAATCCTGATGAGGGTGCGAAAGTATGATCACATCACCCCAATCCTGAAAACCCTTCACTGGCTCCCTGTTTCATTCAGAATAGAGTACAAGGTCTCCCTTCTTACCCATCAGTGCATTTATGGACATGCCCCTCTTTATCTACAGGAACTCCTTACCCCTCATAACTCCTTACGTTCCCTCCGCTCTGTACACACTAACACTCTTCAAGTCCCCAGAACTAAGCTCAGCAGCATGGGTGACAGGGCGTTTTCATCGGTGGCGCCGAGGCTGTGGAATGCCCTTCCTGATTACCTGAGAGCCCCACAGTCGACTGAGGCCTTTAAGCGAAACCTAAAAACTCATCTTTTTAGAAAGTCATTTTGTTAAAGTATTTTATAGACTCTTCTGGTTTTTTTTTTTATTTTATTATTCTATTTTTACTCTGTAGCACTTTGGGATTGCTAAAATATAAAGTGCAATATAAATAAAATGTATTATTATTATTATTATTATTATTATATCTGATTTTGGTGAATAAATATGTTATTGGTCCTATGGGAAAATAGTAGTACTTATATATGATTACTCCAGGACCCTAAAATGAATTCAGCTGGTTTGAGAATGGATGTACTGTACGCATTTATTTTATTCTATGTAATATTATATTTTATGTAATATTATATTAGAGCAGCATGGTGGCACAGTGATTTACACTGCTGCTTCACAGATCCAGTGCTTAGGATTCTAATCGCACACCTGGGGCCTCATTTATAAAACTTATGTACGCACAAACAGAGGTTTGAAACTTCCCACTCAAATGTCAGAATTTATAAAAGAAAACTTGACACAAAAGCACCAATTGGAGCACAGGCAGTTAAAGTGACTTGTTCAGGGTCACACAAGGTCAATGGCAGGATTTGAAACCACAGCCTCAGGGTTTGAAGTCCAAAGCTTTTATCACTACAACACACTGCCTGTCTGTAAATCTTAGACCCAGAGGTGCATAAAAATCTCAATGGGAAAGCTGTTTCTGACATGCTGAAATCACAAGGTCCAGCAGAAAAAAATATATATATATATCATCCAGGAACTGCCTGTATACTCTCGCCACATAAGGCTGGGCATTGTTGTGCACCAAGGTTATTATAGTTTTGCCTTTTTAAATAAGTTTTTATTTCTATGTTTTTTCTGACCTTACTTGGAAATTCAGTTTAGTTTTAGTTTTCCTTTGTCATGTATTTTTAGTTTTAATGTAGTTTTTATTTTACAAAGACAGTTATATTTTATTTTTATATATATATATATATATATTAGTTTCAGTTTTAGTAATTATGGTATGGTTAAAGAGCTACTATGGAGTTTAGTATTTGTGTCACAATGAGACAGAACTGTACACTTAACGGGTTTGGGTATAAAATGAGTTTAATGTTAGTGGAAGCTTACTACACTACACAACACAGTTTACTATTTGGTTTTGTTTTTGTCTGATAAAAACAAGCATAATCAAAACCAGGTAATGAATATGAACAATTTTATTATTTTTAAAATAATTTCTGTTATTTGTGCTGAACAAATTTGTGCTGCCTGTTGGCACTTTTTTCCTTTTCCTTGTATTACCCAGAATGGGCCAATTTGTAATGAAATTTAGGTGAATTTTAAGGTGTGAGGGTTTTTTACTCTAAATATCTACAGCACACAACATATCCTGCACAACACAATGTGCTTATAATGAATGCCTTCAATATTGCATTAAAAAAATCTCAAATACTGGGATTTGTTATTTTCTACCAGCCATATTGATTTCTGATTCCATCTCAGGCACAAACAATTTATAGACAGAATTTTGCCACCTGCAGGCCTGAAAAGATGTCAAAAATTAGAAAACAGAATTTGTGTTCTGATAGGAGTGATCATGAAAATCATGGGGGGCTTAGGGAGAACAGGGGTATTAGGCTTGAATTAATGAGTAGACCCCACCTAGCTGTATTGAGGGAAATAAAGAAAAACAAGCATGTTGTGTCAAGGTTAGGGGCAGTGAGACTTGAATAGCCCATCATAAGAACAGTAAACCCATACAGAGCAGGGCAAGAGCAGGTAATAAGAGTATAGACAGCCACAAAACGACAGAGACAGCATCTTAGATTAAGAACAATATATATATTATTTAAACCTGTTTATCCAGATCAAGATCACAGGAAACCTAGAGCTTACCCAAGCAGGTTTGGATGCAAGGCAGGAAAAATCTCTGGTATGCAATATGTATGATAAGGTTGATGTTAAGAACAAAAAGAATATGATATTTCAACTATCTATTTTGTGAGAGAGAAAGAGAGAAACATTAAAAAAATGAGGACAGATATTTTAAAACATAAATCTGCTACTGGATTATTTTCATAATATCTGGTATTTTGAGCTGTGAATATTAACTAAAAAAGATAAATTAATAAATATAGCATAAATACAAAAACACATTAGTATGTTTAGCTTTTCAATACTTGGTAGACTCTCTTCGCCTACCTACCTGTAGTTCAGTAGAGACATTGCCAATTCAGGAATTTTACAAGGTTTGTATAGATACGATGTTAAACTACGTTATAAAAGTAAAAGTGACTGGTCAACAACGATATGCTGATCTTGTATGATGACCTTGTCAGTCTCTGGATAAATGCCGTTTTATTTTCAAAAATCTGGAGTGGTCTCCCCTCGACTTTCTCATGTACTCAGATATGGGGATGGATATTTGAAGAGTAAACCGCAAGACAATGATTATATTATTTACATTAAAGAAGCATCAACAACAAATCAAATCAAAAATATATTGAACAATTATTATAAAACTAAAGTTGAATAAATCGGACTCTGCAGCTGCATAATAAAAAAATAATTGAGAATGTGTTCAGGTAAAGTACCACTTCTGGTCGATGGATTTGACCCAAAAGTTAATTAATACAGATCTACAATTTTGGTGTAACAAACACATGCCACATTTCATTCATCTCTCTAGTTGCGTTTTTGAATTATCATGTTCACACACACACAGACATAGTTCCAAATAAAAAAAAATGTATTTTCGGGCTCGGGGAATTCTAAAACATCAAAATTCATAAAAAAATTTGACCTCGAGATTTTGATGATTACTATACTTTCTGTATACTTTGTGTGTGAAGTGGCAGGTGAATTACTGTCAACAAAAAGCAGGCACCTGAGAAATGTATTGAAAAATTACTCACTTGTGATTTTTCTGTCCATACAGTAAAGTTTTTGTTGACCAGCACATTCCAATTTCAGATGTTTGAATTACATCTTGATATACAACAACTACACGTAAATCGCTTTCTTTTCCACACGCTTTACGCGTGTATTCAGCTCGCTCTGTCACTGCAAATTCTGTGTGAACAGCCGCCCTCCTTCACCAGCCGTCGTTCACTGGATGAATATGTGCGGGTGGCTCATGGTGGATGAATTTCAGCTTTAGAGTTAAAAGTTATAAGGGTTAACAACTAACAGCAAGAATATTCATTCAGAAATGAAAACTAAAATTATTTTAGTAAATTATTATTTTATTTCAGCTAGTCTTTCCAGCTACTTTAATAGTTTAGTTTAGTTTTAGGTTTTCATTTCGGTTTTGTTAATTATTTTATTTCAGTTTATGAAAATGTTTTTTTAATAATAGTTTCAGTTTTGATTTTAGTTTTCGTTAACTATAATAACCTTGTTGTGCACCAGGAGGAACCCAGGGCCTACTGCACCAGCATAGGGTCTGACAATGGGTCCAAGGATTTCATCCCGATACCTAATGGCAGTCAAGGTGCCATTGACTAGCCTGTAGAAGTCTGTGCGTCCCACCATGGATATGCCTTCCCAGGCCATCACTGACCCACCACCAAACTGGTCATGCTGAACGATGTTACAGGCAGCATAATGTTCTCCATGGCTTCTCCAGACCCTTTCACATCTGTCAGATGTGCTCAGGGTGAACCTGCTGTCATCTGTGAAAAGGACAGGGCGCCAGGGATGGACGTGACAATTCTAGTATTCTATGGCAAATGCCAATCGAGCTCCACGGTACCGGGCACTGAGCACAGGGCCCACTACAGGACGTTGTACCCTCAAGCCACCCTCATGAAGTCTGTTTCTGATTGTTTGGTCAGAGACATTTACACCAGTGGCCTGCTGGCAATCATTTTGTAGGGCTCTGGCATTGCTCATCCTGTTCCTCCTTGCCCAAAGGAGCAGATACCAGTCCTGCTGATGGATTAAGGACCTTCTACGGCCCTGACACAGCAAATCTTCTGGCAATGGCATGTATTGATATGCCATGCTGGAGAAGTTGGACTACCTGTGCAACCTCTGTAGGGTCCTGGTATTGCCTCATGCTACCAGTAGTGACACTGACTGCAGCCAAATGCAAAACTAGTGAAAAAACAATCAGAAAAGATGAGGAGGGAAAAATTACAGTGGCCTCCACTTGTTAAACCATTCCTGTTTTGGAGGTTGTCTCATTTTTGTCCTTCTAGTGCACCTTTTGTTAATTGCATTAACACCAAAGCAGCTGAAACTGATTAACAACCCCCTCTGCTTTTTAACTGACCAGATCAATATATCAGAAGTTTCATTGACTTGATGCTACACTATGATTAAAAAGTGTGCTTTTTTTGCATTATATATATATAATGTATATACAGTATATATATATATATATACATATACAGTATATATATATATATATATATATATATATATATATATATATATATATATATGTAATGTGTGTGTGTGTGTGTGTGTGTGTGACAATGCTGGTCCTCTCCATGCTCTCCCTTTATATTTGGGAGTTTCTAGAACCCAATACCATCAATAGTTATGACCGAATGAGCTGACAGATGGGGACAGATCACACATGGAGCGAGGGGAGGGTGTAAAAACTGTTCCGTGCTTTTATTAAAAAGAATCAAAACAAAATAGTGTCCAAATAAATAGTGCCAATATTCAGAAGCTTCCATAAATAAATAAACCATAAAAACAAGTGAATAGTGGGGGATAAAAACACAATAAATAAGTCCATTAAAAGCAGAGGTTAAAAATGCAGTCACTGGCTCCTTCGTCTCCCTGGCTCACCCATAACTCGCGCAGCTGGTGGAGACACAGCAGCCATGAACCCCGACCCCCGTCTTGGCTGCCTCCTCATGGCGCAGCCAGAACATCTAAGGTCGGCACTCCTCCTATCATCCTTCACACACCCGCAGTCATTCCTCGGATCCCTGGGTAGGTCATCCGCCACGCTCTCCGTACTCCACACCATTGATCAGTGGGGCAAACCAGCCCCTAGAACGCTACAACCTACGCTCCTTCGCGGCGCCCCAGTTCATACTGCCTTTCCTGTCTAGGTGGCCGGATCATCCCCCTGAGACTGCTCTTCAGCTGCCTTTTAACCTCTGTTACTTTTCTCATTCCTTTCCATCTTCCCCCCTCTCGCACTTGCGCTTCTCCTTTTATATGTGAGGACATGACTCAGATGTGGCGATTATGAGCTCCCAGCATCAATTACAGACACGGACGATTCCTCACCTGTGCACTTAAGTGCGGAAACAACTCACCCGGGATCCACTCCTGCCACACTACCACGCCCCATCCTTAAGCCACGAGTGCAGAAAACATTTATTTTAAAAGGCACCACAATATATCTATTTTCTTCCAAAGGAGAAAGGGGAGGTGAGCAAAGCACCGCTCTCCCTACAAAAAGGAAAGGAGGTCCGGGAAATGACTGATCGGTCCGTCGATAAAGTGAGACAGACGGATCGCAGTCAGCCAAAAGCGGCACCGCGGACCTCAGAAAAGAACTCCAAATCCCAGGCTCCCTTGCGGAACCCATCAGAGCACGTGCCAGGAGCGGGCGTACTCATTGGCTCCCAGCCGGAGGGTAAGGCTCCTGATCTCCTGAGCATACCTCCGGCTGAATTAAATAACTTTTTGGACATGCGCGAGCTGGAGAAGTTGCTTCAGCCCGTGCACAGTTTCTTACAGGTTGTGGCGACAATAAAGAAGATCGTTGGGGATCTGGGAGCAGCGGCTGAAGCGCTGTTAAGAAAGGTCGACGAGTACCTACGGCGATTTGGTCGGGAGCCTCCCATCATGACTGATTCGGTGGTACAGGTGAGTTCAACCGGTACCGTATATAAGCATAAAGGGACGCAGTGTGAACCGGGCCCACGATTAATTATTAGCATGTGCCAAATCACCGCATGCCCTACAAGGAAGTCGGCAAACCATGACTGAGTGGGTGGGGGAAGACCAGATCGAGCTGGAGCAGCTGGATAGTGCTGTCTCCAGGAGCGATGCGGATCTAAAGACGCTGCCACCGGTCAATTATAAATCGAAGGGGGTACAGACAGTAAAAGGGCTCTCTTGTTCTCATAGAGAGACCCAAACTGTGGACAAGCCCCAGATTAAACAGGAGATCCCAAAAATAAAGCGGGGGTCTCCTGACAAAGTAGAGCAGCGAGCAAAGGACAAAGGGGTGGAGCAGAAGTTTCCAGACTGTTTCCAGACTCGCAGAGGGATACAAACTGGAGGACGGAGGCTGTGCTACGAATGCCGTCAGCCGGGCCACCTATGGCGAAGTTGTCCTCGGAGGACAGGGGATAAGATGCCTTTTTTATATAATATTCCCCCAAGGTTCTCCCGGGAATGTTTTGGACATCGCCAAGGCCCGACCAATAGTTCCTCCTGGAGGAGGACGTCCCTCGCAGGGCTGGCAGCTCCGAATCATAATTCTTCGCCGTTGGTTGAGTACTGTGAGATCTGGCCGGCCGTTTATCCTGGCCAATACCCCCAGGCCTCCAGGTGGAGCCCTCCCTACAGCATGGAGGTGCCCCGAATGCCAGCAGGGAATTATGGACAAATATTAAATTAAAGAGTAATAAAAAATGCAGATAAAAAAACAGACAATAACTTGAATAATGTTCAACGTTTACCCCCTCTGGTGGAATTGAAGAGTCGCATAGTTTGGGGGAGGAATGATCTTCTCAGTCTGTCAGTGGAGCAGGACAGTGACAGCAGTCTGTCACTGAAACTGCTCCTCTGTCTGGAGATGACACTGTTTAATGGATGTAGTGGATTCTCCATAATTGATAGGAGCCTGCTGAGTGCCTGTTGCTCTGCTACGGATGTCAGACCGTCCAGCTCTATGCCAACAATAGAGCCTGCCTTCCTCACCAGTTTGTCCAGGTGTGAGGCGTCCTTCTTCTTAATGCTGCCTCCCCAGCACACCACTGCGTAGAAGAGGGCACTCGCCACAACCATCTGATAGAACATCTGCAGCATCTTACTGCAGATGTTGAAGGATGCCAGTCTTCTAAGGAAGTACAGGCGGCTCTGTCCTTTCTTGCACAGAGAATCAGTATTGGCAGTCCAGTCTAATTTATCGTCCAGCTGCACTCCCAGGTATTTATAGGTCTGCACCCTCTGCACACAGTCACCTCTGATGATCACGGGGTCCATGAGGGGCCTGGGTCTCCTAAAATCCACCACCAGTTCCTTGGTTTTGCTGGTGTTCAGTTGTAGGTGGTTTAAGTCACACCATTTAACAAAGTCCTTGATGAGGTTTCTATACTCCTCCTCCTGCCCACTCCTGATGCAGCCCACGATAGCAGTGTCGTCAGCAAACTTTTGCACGTGGCAGGACTCCGAGTTATATTGGAAGTCCGATGTATATAGGCTGAACAGGACTGGAGAAAGTACAGTCCCCTGCGGCGCTCCTGTGTTGCTGACCACAATGTCAGATCTGCAATTCCCGAGACGCACATACTGAGGTCTGTTTGTAAGATAGTCCACGATCCATGCCACCAGGTATGAATCTACTCCCATCTCTGTCAGCTTGTCCCTAAGGAGCAGAGGTTGGATGGTGTTGAAGGCGCTAGAGAAGTCTAGAAACATAATTCTTACAGCACCACTGCCTCTGTCCAAGTGGGAGAGGGATCGGTGTAGCATATAGATGATGGCATCTTCCACTCCCACCTTCTCCTGGTATGCGAACTGCAGAGGGTCGAGGGTGTGTTGGACCTGTGGCCTCAGGTGGTGAAGCAGCAGCTGCTCCATGGTCTTCATCACATGTGATGTTAGAGCGACAGGCCGGAAGTCATTCAGCTCACCAGGATGTGATACCTTTGGGACTGGGGTGATGCAAGATGTTTTCCAAAGCCTCGGGACTTTCCCCTGTTCCAGGCTCAGGTTGAAGATGCGCTGTAGAGGACCCCCCAGCTCTGATGCACAGACCTTCAGCAGTCGTGGCGATACTGCATCTGGACCTGCTGCTTTGCTGGCACGAAGTTTCCTCAGCTCTCTGCTCACTTGCGCTGCTGTAATTGTGGGTGGGGATGTCTCTCCTATGTTGGTATCAGCAGAAGGATGTGTAGAGAGTGCAGTAATCCGAGGTGAGAGTGAGTTAGGGTGGTCAAACCTGTTAAAGAAGATGTACCACAAAGGCGGAATGATTTATGGCTTTTTTTTATTCTTGTCGGGTTGGGCATGTAGCTTGGACTTTAGTATGTCACCGACAGCGGGACTGAGAAGGCTTATCACTGCCTGCGATCCGTCATCGGCCACTTACAAGAAAGGTAATTATCGAATGAAATGGTCTTAAATATAAATATAATGATTATATCCTATTTAGATTATGATCGACTAAATTATTTCTAATTATTTAAAATATTTCTCGAGAGGCTCTATGACACGCTATGCACAGTGAAACCTACTTCAACAGATAACGAAAGAACATTCTCAGTGTCTGCAAATTTTTGCAGCAAACTTAGATCGGCATTGGGGGATAAGTCTTTTAATGCTTTGGTGTTCCTTAAATATTATTATATTAGAGCTAATAAAAAAAATACTTGTAAACTTTATGTAGATAATAATAAACCTTTTGTATCAAAATTAAAAATTCTGATTTTTTTAATACAATGATTTTGGACCCGAACCCGACCTGGACTTGCCGGGTTTCTAAAATATTGGACCCAGAATAGGGTTTAGGTCTGGAGACATGCTTGGCCAGTCCACCACCTTTACCCTCAGTTTCTTTAGCAAGGCAGTGGTCATCTTGGAGGTGTGTTTGGGGTTGTTATAATGTTGGAATACTGCCCTGTGGCCCAGTTTCCGAAGGGAGGGGATCATGCTCTGCTTCAGTATGTCACAGTACATGTTGGCATTCATGGTTCCCTCAATGAACTGTAGCTCCCAGTGCCGGCAGCACTCGTGCAGCCCCAAACCATGACACTCCCACCACCATGCTTCACTGTAGGCAAGACACACTTGTCTTTGTACTCCTCACCTGGTTGCCGCCACACACGCTTGACACCATCTGAACCAATAAGTTTATCTTGGTCTCATCAGACCACAAGACATGGTTCCAGTAATCCATGTCCTTAGTCTGCTTGTCTTCAGCAAACTGTTTGCAGGCTTTCTTGTGCATCATCTTTAGAAGAGGAGGCTTCCTTCTGGGACGACAGCCTTGCAGACCAATTTGATGCAGTGTGCGGCGTATGGTCTGAGCACTGACAGGCTGACTCCCCACCCCTTCAACCTCTGCAGCAATGCTGGCAGCACTCATACGTCTATTTTCAAAAGACAACCTCTGGATATGACGCTGAGCACGTGCACTCAACTTCTTTGGTCGACCATGGCGAGGCCTGTTCTGAGTGGAACCTGTCCTGTTAAACCTCTGTATGGTCTTGTATGGTCTATATATATAGACACACAGTAAATGTAATTTAATTCATTCTGATGTCTGGTCATAAACAACTACAATTTATGACCATGTCTGCATGGCATATTCTCTAATTGACTTGCAGCCACAGCACAAGCAGTTATTTATAGTAGGCTATTTCTGTTTTCGAAACACATTTACCTAGTAGAATGGCCATCAAGTATTAACATTTTCATAAATAAACACAAATTTTGTAAATATGAGAATGTTTTTCCTTTCTTTATACTAGTTTCTTTCTTTTTTTTCCATCTGACAGCAAAAAGATATATACTTTCCAAATATATATTTGGGGTAGCCGAATCCATCTTCAAAAATTGCAATACGCCACAAACGTTCATAATTAGATTGTTTTATTTATTTTATTAGGTTATGTATTTATAAACACAAATTTAAAATAACAGAAGTTGTGCCAAAGTGCTATACAAAGAAGCATTAAAGTAAACACAAAGCAAACAATCATGCAGAAGCAGATTAATAAGACAACCAGTTATAACATCCACCACAATTCCATTATACATAGTGAAAGGTGGAAGAAAACATTTAGGTCTTAAGCCGCCTTTTAAAAACCTCAATCGAGGATGAAGACCTGATGTGAAAAGGCAAGTCATTCCAAAGCCTAGGAGCAACAATTGAGAAAGCTCCATCTCCCCTAGGCTTCAGCTGAGATCTTGGGACTACAAGGAGTAGTTGTCCAGATGACCTCAGTGCTCTTGGTGCCACACAGGGGTGAAAGAGGTCACAGATATATTTTGGAGTGAGACCATGCAAGACTTTAAAAACAAACAACAAAGTTTTAAAATCAATGCGACACCTCACTGGTAGCCAGTGGAGAGATCATTTTTTCTTGACCCAATTAAGAATCTTGCTGCAGTGTTTTGAACAAGCTGAAGGTGTGACAGAGCAGATTTTGGAAGACCCACATATAAGAAATTACAATAATCTAGGCAAGATGTAAAAAAGCATGAATGACTGTGTCCAAGTCCTTACATTTACATTTACATCATTTAGCAGACGCTCTTATCCAGAGCGACTTACAACAGTGTTTGTTAGTTTTTTTCGCATACCCCTTGGGGTCAGAGCGCAGGGTCAGCCATTGTACAGCGCCCCCTGGAGCAATTACAGGTTAAGGGCCTTGCTCAAGGGCACAGCAGAGTAGGATCTCTTTTGGCACTGACGGGGAGTCCTTCTGTGATAGAAAGGATTTTAGTTTAGAAATTTGCCTCAACTGGTAAAAACTGGACTTTACTACCATGGAGATTTGTTTTTCAAAACTTAGTGATGACTCGAAGATGATACCTAGGTTTCTGACATCATTATAAATCATTGCTGCCAAGGAGCCTAACTGAGTGCTGATTTCAACTGCAGATATGGTATGACCAAAAATAATGACCTGTTTTATTTTCGTTTAATTGTAAGAAATTTTATGCCATCCAATATTTAATGTCCTCAAAGCATTTCAACAGCTTTTTTACAGATGAAGTGATGTCAGAACTAACTTTGAGGTACAGCTGCGTATCATCAGCATAACAATGATATGCAACATCATGTTTGTAAAAGATGGCCCTCAAGGGGAGCAGATAAAGGGAATATAGAAGGGGAGCCAGGATAGAACCTTGTGAGAGGAGCCGGCTAAGAGAAATTCACATCCATGTTAACAGACATACGTAGATCTACCTTTAAGGTAGGACTCAAACCATTTCAATGCACAGCCTTGAATGCCTACTTCATTCTCAAGCTGTTTTAACAGAACTCTATGGTCCGCTGTGTCAAATGCTGCCCTGAGATCCAGTAAGACTAAGATTGCAGAAGAGCTAGAGTCCAAAGTTAATAGAATATCATTTGTCACCTTCGGCAAAGCCGATTCAGTACTATGAAGTTTTTTTGAAACCTGACTGAAACACATCACATACATTGTTATCCTCCAGATATAAAATTAACTGCAAAGAAACCACTTTCTCCATAATTTTGGACATAAATGGGAGATTAGAAATAGGCCTATAGTTTGAAAGAGCTGTAGGATCAAGTGTGGGCTTCTTCGGCAAAGTTTTCTGGCGTTATACCAGATTTTAGACAGTTGTTAATAATAGCCAACACAATTGGTCTAAACGCTCTAAAAGTATCCTTAAATAGGTGTGAGGGTAAGATATCTAGGGGATAATTGGAAGGTTTCATATGCCGGATTATATCAGCTTGCTGAGAAGAAGAAATAGGTTGAGAAGAAGTAAAATGGCTGTGCACTGGCCTTAGAGGGACTGGTGTCATCCCACAGTGATCAACACCTGGAATGAATGGCTTGGATTTTATTTATAAAATAGTTGAGAAAAAGCTCACAGGTCTCCGGCGTACTCTCAGGGTAGCCACTGACAAGTGGATTTAAGAGAATGTTTATGGTGCTAAACAGCACCCTAGGTCTCGAGGCAGCATTCGCAATTAGACACGATAAAAAATGTGATTTTTGCTCCTCTCACAGCCTCTTGACAGGACTTCCAGTGAGTTCTGAGAATTTCATAACAGACCTGCAGTTTGTCCTTTTTCCACTTCTGTTCAGCCTGCCTGCATTCCTGTCTGAGCGCACAAGTGGCATCATTTAACCAGGGCTGAACACTGGCTTTTACCTTGGCTCTCCTTAACTTTAAGGGTGCGACCAGATCCAGAGTATCCTTACAAGTGAGATTGAGAAGCTTAACCATATCAGTTGTATCCGGACACACAGAGAGGGGCTTCTAAGACCAAGGGTAAATGACTGTCAGAGATGGTATCAGAGAATTTCCGCGCTGTGTCAGCATTTATACTGCGCAAAAAGTGCTGTGATTTAGTGAAATTAATGGGCGGACTCAAAAACTTAATTTCAAAAACAACTGGAAATTGATCAGTAATGCCAGCGTCAAAGATCTCCAGGTTATTTGCAGAGAGGCCAATTAGAACTATGTCCTCCCTGATGTGTGGGACTTGACACCACCTGAGTAAAATTAAAAGAATCCACAAGACTTAAAAAAATCTTTAACCAGGGGTTTTGTCGGACAACAAACATGAATGTTAATATCTCCCAGAATCAACATTCTATTAGCGCGTGACACCATGAAAGATAAGAACTCTGAGAACTCTGGGACAAAATCCTTATTATATTCACTATAAACCAGTGCACACAGTATGGGAATTGTAAGATCAATATTTAACAACTGAGCCTCAAAACTGGAGAAATTGTCTACAGTCAAAATTCTACATTTAAAACTGTTCTAAAAAACAGTAGCAAGCCCACCCCCTCGACCACCGATTCTAGGTGAACTAAAAAAGGTACAATCAGGAGGAGAGAGATCAAGATGAGAAATTGTGTCACTGTGCACTTAACCAAGTCTCTGACATAAATAGAAAGTTCAGGTTGCAAGACGTAAAAAAGTCATTTAAAATAAAAGATTTGTTGGCTACGGACCGAATGATCATCAAGGCGATCTTCACGGAGCAGTTTGAAGGTGTTTGACTGCCTTTTTGATTGATCTTTATCATACGTGAGTATTGATGTGAGTGCAGGTTATCAAAGTTACCTCCTCCGCCCCTCGCACTTGATCCACAGAGAGAAAATCCAGTAGCAGAAAAGATGGAATTAAACTGACGGGCAGAGAACCGGAGGGCATACTCCAGAACCGTGATGTTTATACCGGGGCTGTCTTAAAATTCCTAGTGCAACACAGTGATTATATAATCTGGCACCTAGGCGAGGCATCCAGTTCAAACTCCTCAGCTCAACACATGAATAAGCAAGTGGCATGAAAAAACATATGCTTTAGCCCATAAGCTGAAGAACAGGGAATCACATCCAGAAAAAAATATATAAATTAAAAAATAGTCACTTTTCATGCAGCCACCTCCTCCCCAACATGCCACTCTGGCACAAAGGTTCAAAAACATGTTAGCCAGCCACCCTCACAGCAGAACGGACAGACAACTGAACAAAACCCGAAAGAAAGTTGAGACTTACGGTATTCCGGGTCAGACCAAAGTGTCATGAGCAAGCAAGGGCTTGTGCAAACCCTAAGACGGCCAGTGAGATCTTAACAAAGGCAATGGAACAACTGCAGGTAAATCTCCAAACAATCGTAGGTCTCCAAAATATTCAGGAGAAAAAAGTAGACTAAGAAGGTCCCAATCAGGAGCACGAAGAGAGATCCTGTAACAAACACAACAAAAACAAGATCCCACAGCAAAAACCAGAAAACGGGCAGCAGCAGACAAAACACGGCAGCATTCGCCCAATCGAAACCAGAAAAGATAATAATGATAATAATGATATTAACAACAATACTTATTTCTATAGTACATTTTTATAACAAAGGATGTAGCTCAAATGCTTTCCAACATGTCAAAGAAGCAGTTGCATGCAAAGAAAAACAAATTAAATTTAGATAACAAAAATAAATAGTATACAAAAGATAAATAAATAATGCACAGTTGCATAAGATACTCGAAAACAATGAAGGTATGATAATTGGGTTTATCACTGGTAATGACATATTGACTCCAAAGTCAGAACAGAACAGGAGCACTTCTCTTAAGAACTTTAGATATTATCAAGTAACATGACAGTAAACATAAGTACAGTATCTTAGAACAGCGTTTCTCAACCTTTAAGTATTTGTGACCCGAGTTTTCATAACAGTTTTAATCGCGCCCCCCCTAATGTTTTTTTGAAAGGAGCCCACTAATACCAATTTGTTCTTTTTTAATTAATGATATATCATAAATGCATATTTTATTATACCTACTTAACTTTTATCGACATTTATCTAACTCTATATTTATTTTTCTAGTATCAGAATGTAGTTTAAGTTAATTTGTCTTGGTTTCAATAGATGTATTTTTCATATTTTCGATTCTTGTTTTCTTTTTTTCACATCTTTAAACCCCTCTTTTTGTTACTTCGCGCCCCCCTAGGGGGGCCCGCCCCACAGTTTGAGAACCACTGTCTTAGAAAATGCTTTTTTGGTATGTTTCTGAAAACCCCTCTTAATCATCAAGTGAGTATAATGTACTATTTATTATGTTAACTCTACCCCTGAAGTGCAATACAAAAAAAAGCATCATAGATCAACTGAATAATAACTAATTGACAATACCTTTATTATACTGTGTCACGCATGCACGTCTGAGGTTTGCTTTCTGAACTCGTCTGAGGTAACCACAAACACTTCGGGACACAAGGGGGCATGGTCGCTGAGAAAACGCTCACTGAGGAAAACAGACTCTGCCCTCTGCGGTCCCTCCACTTTAAAATCGAGACACTCCTGGCATGGCGTGCCTCACTCAGGAAAGAGCAGACTGATGACTGGCGCTCCTACCGGAAACTGAAATACCAGAGAAAGAGAGCACCAAAGCCTCTTTTTTATTTTTTTGTTAACCTGCTTTGCATTTTGCTTTATTGGATGCGCCATTGAGTGCCTGTTTTGGTTAAGGACAGTGTAAAACTTTAAAGGGGTGACCCGGTTGGCACCCCAACACTTCCTCAGTGACCAGTGTACTCCCTTGGTCAACTGTTGGGATGTTTCTGGTACTTCGGTGGGATAAAATAAAGTTCTAAAAAGTAATATGAAGTAAACATGACATCATAATTTAATAAACAATAAGGCAAATCATACTGTATAAATAGGCGGTGAGTTGAACAACTACTGTTTCTAAGACCAATGCAGTGAGAAGTCAAGCAAAATGACACCTTTTACTGGCTAACTAAAAAGATTACAATATGCAAGCTTTCAAGGCAACTCAGGCACCTTGCATATTATAATCTTTTTAGTTAGCCAATAAAAGGTGTCATTTTGCTTGACTTCTCACTATATCCATAATGGCTAACTTGGTACAGCACCCTAGTACTAAGACCAATGGAAAAGAAATGATGGACACATGCTGTAAAATAAAACTACACGTTTCAAAAGGAGAGTTTGTTCCACTTTTAGATGACAACAGTGTTACTGTTTACTAAGGGACGTGGCTGCCTTTGCAACAGAAAGAGGAAACACAAGTGAGATGAGATAGCAAAGAGACAGTAACATAACTTTGCTCTCTTTCAGATACTAAGACACCAAATAGACTGGAAGCAATCTGTAAATTGTTTGGGTATGTATTGAATTTACATAATCAGCTATTGTTAATCAATTCTTAAATGAAGGCAAGTTATTAAAAATCATTAAGTATTAAAAGTTCTCACTCTCCCTCTGACTGTGCATGATGAGTTTATTTCTCAAATGCATAGAATACTGATTTCAAGTTCAATGAAATGCAAACCAATGAATGAAGCAAAAACAAATCTGTGAAAAGAGTAGTGATGAAAACCTGCAAACTCTGTAGTACAACCCCTGTTCTAAGATCAGCAATTTTGACATTTCCATCGTCCATTGCTTCTTCCTCTTCTTCATTAGGTTGGGGTACATCCACACTAACAGTAATGTTACTGTGTATAGCTATCACATTGTGGCACAGCTGTGGTAAAAATCTTTTGCCTTCCAGCGATTTATGAAAACGTGGGAGTGTATTTCCTTGTGTACCTGTATCATGTACCACCACTTTTCACGTTTATTGATGTGCTTTGCCCATTTATCCCTACAGGAATACAAGAATCTACTTTCTAACAATTATCTATATAATATAAACATCTACACGTGGAAGTGTGTGTGTATGTCTGTCCGGCCTGGAAATGAGAGGTGGAGTCGGGGTAAGGGCTGCACCTCCAAGGATACACAAGCAAGACCAGCACTTCAGCAAAGCGAAACCTCTGAAGAAAGTCACTCGCTTAGCGGCTGATACAGAAGTGAGGCGAGCACTTCGGCAAAATGGTATCCCTTTTACTTTACCTCCCGCCGCTAATACACAAGCACGGCGAGCACGCCGGCAAAAGGAAACCTCCCAAGAAAGATAGTCGCTTAGCCGCTAATGTACAAGTGATGTGAGTGCGTCGGCAAAACAAATCCTCCTAGGAGAAAGATGCCCAAAGCAGTTCCTTTCAATTACCTGACATCTGTACATTTCAATTTTTTTTCTAACAATTTCAATAGTTTCTAGGACCCCGGGCTTTTTACAGCACTGGCTCACATAGATATAATATAAACCTACAAATGTATCACTACAGTTTATCAAGTATAATAATTATATATGTTTAATATGTCACTGTGCTCTGTACAAAAATATTTTATAAATCTACTTTTCTTTCTACTCATATGCACAGCTAACACAAAGCCAGATTTATCACACAAGAGTTCGCCATATAAGAACTGCTTATCCTATATCCAGATAATTTTCCAAAGGAGTTACACAGATCTAGGACATGTGAAAGACCTGTGGGTACATTTTCTAAGAAGAGGAGAATATGGTCCATCCAAGTGAATGAAGGGTTGATTGTGGAATCTATATTGATTTTTATAAAGTCTTCGTGCTGAACTGCTAGTTTACAGCAAAATCAAAATTACTTAATAAAGATGTGTTAAAGTGCCATCTCTGTGGGTGGCCAGGTATTTTCATGAAATTAAATTGAGTCTGTGTTGCTCTGTGAGTGATGTAGATTTAAAATTGGCATTTGCTGCAGTAGGCACTAGCAATTTATAGACAAACTGTAGTCAATACTAGAGGAGGAGTCAAATTGAGGGGAGAAAAAGGAAAAGGACTTGGAGATAGGGTTGATTAAATTAAAGAAATTGGATAGTTTTAGAAATATGACAAATTTGTCTAATGATGGGGTTGAATGAGAAATATGACACTGAGATGGAACAAGAAACTTATCAAGTGGTGGGTTCATGAAAGTTTTTGAATCCATTCCCAGTATAATCCTGTAGACCTTACATTGATTTGTTATGTAAGGTAGAAAAATGTATGGAGTTAAGCAGTAGATAAAGCAATTGGTGATTTTTCTTTGTCTTATTTCAATCAGTGCAAATCAAAATCTTCCAAATTTATCATAGCCTGGGTTGGTTCCTGCCCAAGGCTAGCTGGGATTGGATCCAGCACCCTTAGTGACCCTGTTCAGGACTAAGCGGGTTAGAAAATAACTAACTTACTGACAGTTTGTAGTATCTTTGCCTTGAAGATTATGGTGAATAAGAATTTCCACCCCATGTTTTTTTAGATTTTGCTGAAGCAGATACAATTGTGTTATGCCACAAGGCAAGGCAAGATTATAAGGCAAGGGTGTAGCAGATGCAAAAGATCCTCTTCAAACTTCCAAACAACAATAAACGTTATTAATAATCATAAAGCACCATCACCCCCCCTTCCCCACCCAACCACCAGCCTCTTGGCAATTCAAGCAAACTAAGTAATACAAACCAATGGTTTGGGTACCACTGGTTTGACTTTGTGTTGAATGAGCGGTTGCTCATGGAGTCCCGAATGAGGCACTTTACCTGCATTGTGAGGGAGTGTCAGTTACGGCACTATGGCCATGTGGCGCGATTCCCAGAGGGTGATCCAGCTCACAGGATCCTCATTGCTGGGAATCCGCGTGGCCAAAGGGTTGCCCACGTAACACCTGTCTGTGGCAGATAGAAGGTAATTTCTGGAGGGAAGAACTAGACTGTGTGTCTGCCTGGAGGGCTGCCAACTGGGATCCTGAGCTGTTTCATCGTGTGGTGGGGTGTGACAACGCACTATACTAGTGCATGCTCCCTGACTTGACTTGACTTAAGTAATACAAAAAAAAGTATTCTGAACTGTGAGTGAGAGTGAAACACCCTCGCCTTCCAGCCCTGCTACATCTCTAAATTTATTGCCCTGCAATGTGGTGAATAGAATAGTGCATATAATTAATTTGTAAGAGACATAGTTTAGAATGGATAAAATAGATCTACCACACCTAACACTGGACTGTCGATCCATCACCTCAGTAGCATGTTAGCCACAACCCTTTTAAAATGACAATTTCAGATTTAGAAAAAACAAAACTCCCAGAATTATTTATATCCATATACTAGCTGATATTTTCTAAGTCAATGGGCCTCAGTCATAGTGCCATTGGTTAATTGGATGTATCAGAAGTGCTATGTAACTAAGTACTTTTCTATATTCAGCATTTGTATTTTTTTAACAGGGGCTAATATGATTAGATCACTTAATAAGCTGCTTATTGTTGAACATGCTGCATACAGTCCATGGTTGGGTTAGTTTGAAAGATTGCAGCAGCTATTCTGTAATATTACAAAGGTGATTTAAAGTTGATTGATTCAAAACTAAAAAAGTGCTAACAATCTCAACTCTCCATTAGCATCAAAGCCTAAAATTAGTACCACTTTAGCATAAAGTGGTTTTGAATAAATGCCTACCAACAAAAAAAAACAAAAAAAAAACGCTGATCATTGATTGGCATTGTAATGATGGTATGCAGGTAAACAAGAGTGTTGTCTTTTTCAAAAATGTAAGGCTATGCACAACTAAAAACAATGTAGTGTAATCAGTGTATCTCAGATTCATTGTCATGTGTGATACCCCCCATTTCTAACTGCTCTTGTTTAAATAAGGGGACCCCTTCCCCCCACACACACACACACACTTCTAATCGTGCTTGATTCACAAAGGGGGAAAAACTCCCTTCTGTTTAAATTCTGTCTGTGGGTCATCATCTACTTTAACACAAATACTGTAATCCAGCAAGACAATGAAATTGTTATCCCAAAATGGTTAAAGAAAAAAGTAAAAAATGTAGCAGCTGCTATTTTTGAGGACATGGCACTTTTTATTGATTATCTTATTTAAACTTTCTGATTAATGATATTGTCTGGAGCATTACACTGGCTGAATGGAATTGTAGTCTCTACTTTGGCATTTGCACAAGGCTGCAGATAAGATGAAAGGGATGGGGGGTAATATGTATTAAATACCTTTCTTACTGGATCAGTTGCAAGAAACTGACCATGCTCACAGCTACAGTGCCTGGAAACACTTGGTAAACACTCCTTCTTCCAAGCTTTGCCGAACTCTGCTCTTTGCTTTCCATTTGCATAAACCAACATGCCTATTTCTCTGTTTAATTGCAGTCAGTGATGTGGCATAACAGAGGATGCAGTGTATTATAATGTCCCATTCGCTAGAGCAAGGGAAGGCAGTGTCGGTCTGGGAGGGCTGCATTGGCTGCAGGTATTCATTCCAACCCAATTGCTTCATTAGAAACCAATCTTTGCCAATCTGAAACCTTATGTAATTTTATGGCTTGCTAGTCTGCAATATTAGGTTCTTATATCGTAGATGTATTCCTATCTGAGGAAATCTCTCTATTATTAAAAAAAATCTTGGAAGGAGACAAGACTTGATTTTCTCAGAGAGACACTTTCACGTCCCGCGAGGCGAGTCATTGTGCCAAGAGATTTAACCACGCCCCAGGCCGGAAGTAAAAGACAAGGATAAATGACAAAGTAGAACGTCTTAAGAATTCAAAAACGTTGGCGCAGTACACATGCAGAGCAGGTTAGAGATAATGAAAGTTCTAAAGTTTCAAAAAAGGATAGTAAAGATCGCATTAGCGCAAACAAATGGAAATTATTCCATCCATCCATCCATTTTACAACCCGCTGAATCCGAACACAGGGTCACGGGGGATAGAAATTATTATTGGGTGAAATAACAGAATAGTGAAAAGAGATCGAATATATTGTTCAGATTTAAACTTTAAATCGGAGACTTGTAGATTGTCTAATTCATGTTGCCATCAGGGGAAAAAAAAGTAGTGTTACTTCCCAATGAAGATGCATATCTGCGAGAATCAAAAGATTCCAAAAACTTTGGCGTGGTACACATGCTGGGTAGGTTAGAGATAATGGAAGTACGAAAATTCAAAAGTCTCAAAAAAAAGGATAGTAAAGATCGTATTAGCGCAAACAAATGGAAATTATTACTCGGTGAAATATCGGAACAGCAAAAAGAGATTGAATATATTCGGATTTAAACTTTAAGTTGGAGACTTGTAGATCATTTAATTTGTGTTGCTATCAGGGAAAAAAAAAAAGTAGTGTTTCTTCCCAGCGGCACGGTGGCGCAGTGGGTAGCGCTGCTGCCTCGCAGTTGGGAGACCTGGGGACCTGGGTTTGCTTCCCGGGTCCTCCCTGCGTGGAGTTTACATGTTCTCCCCGTGTCTGCTTGGGTTTCCTCCGGGCGCTCCGGTTTCCTCCCACAGTCCAAAGACATGCAGGTTAGGTGGATTGTCGATTCTAAATTGGCCCTAGTGTGTGCTTGGTGTGTGGGTGTGTTTGTGTGTGTCCTTCTGTGGGTTGGCACCCTGCCCGGGATTGGTTCCTGCCTTGTGCCCTGTGTTGGCTGGGATTGGCTCCAGCAGACCCCCGTGACCCTGTGTTCGGATTCAGCGGGTTGGAAAATGGATGGATGGATGTTTCTTCCCAATGAAGATTCGTATCCACGAGAATTAAAAGATTTGTTGTGTGAATGCTATTGACAGACACATTTTTTGTAGATAGAAAGAAACGATATTCACTCACGGGCAGTTATATGTTGCATTGTCACAATGTAATTCCAAACATGGAATCAAAATTCAATGCGATATTGATGAAAAGGTAAAAGCTAAAAGAAATCGAATATAGATAGATAGATAGATAGATAGATAGATAGATAGATAGATAGATAGATAGATAGATAGATACTTTATTAATCCCAGGGGGAAATTCACATACTCCAGCAGCAAAAAATATTAAATTAAAGAGTAATAAAAAATGCAGGTAAAAAAAACAGACAATAACTTGAATAATGTTCAACGTTTACCCCCCTCTGGTGGAATTGAAGAGTCGCATAGTTTGGGGAGGAATGATCTTCTCAGTCTGTCAGTGGAGCAGGACAGTGACAGCAGTCTGTCGCTGAAACTGCTCCTCTGTCTGGAGATGATACTGTTTAATGGATGTAGTGGATTCTCCATAATTGATAGGAGCCTGAATATATGGACATAGGTGATATTACAGAAGTATGTAGATATTGTTTGGCTTTAAACTTTAAGTCAGAGACTTGTAGACCATCTAATTCGTGTTGCCATCAGGGAAAAGTAGTGTCTCTTCCCAGTGAAGAGGCCTATCCACGAGAATTAAAAGTTTTGTTGTTTGGTGAAAGTGAAATCCACATATGTGAGTGAGAGAGACGCAAAGTTGCTGGTGTATAGTGCAGGCCAGGGGGTTGACGAACGAAGTGAGCAGGGGGCAAAGCCCCCTAGTCATCCAAATGATTTGAAGCCCAAAGTGGATAATTTCCGTCCAAGAGTTTTATTAAACCAATAGTGCATGAGGAATCCACAGAGGTGTAAATCGAAACAAGTTAGCTGGAGTAAAGAACACTTTGTCATTAATTTGTTTTTTCTACAATGTCATCAAATTTTAATCCCAGATCTCCATTTCTTCTTCTGGCTCTGTTGATTTAGCCGTTCCTGTACACGGCTCCCTCACTAGCTTTGAACCCATTTCGCTCCCCCATCTGGAAAAAATCGTCGCCTCAATGAAGCCTTCAGGCTCTCCGGACGATGTGGTGCCGTCCAGACTGCTGAAAGATGTCTTTCCTGTGATTCGATATGATGTCTTAAAGATCATAACTAGTAGTCTATCTTCGGCTACAGTTCCTTGTGCTTTCAAACACGCAGTTGTACATCCAATCGTGAAAAAACCTGATCTTGACCCTGCCGTCTTCTCCAATGTTCGTCCAATTTCCAAACTACCTTTCCTGTCAAAATTACTCGAAAAAGTAGTTTATGAGCAATTAATTCACCACCTACAGGACCATCAGGTAATGGACCTTTTTCAGTCAGGCTTTAGGCCCCAACACAGCACAGAAACCGCGCATTTACGTGTCCTAAATGATGTCCTTTTGGCATTGGACTCAGGACTCTACGTGATTATGGTTCTTCTCGATTTATCTGCTGCCTTCGACACAATCGACCACGACATCATGATCTCCCGACTCGAATCCTGGGTTGGTGTATCTGGCTTAGCCCTCGACTGGTTCAGGTCATATTTCTGCAACAGGACTCTTAGAGTCATGCTAGATGATTTTTCATCTGAATCAGTCCCACTCCCATGTGGTGTCCCCCAGGGTTCCATTTTGGGGCCACTACTTTTTTCAATTTACATCCTGCCTTTAGGTGCAATTTTTAGAAAACATGCAATCTCGTATCACCTATATGCTGATGACTGCCAAATTTATTTCTCCCTCAAGTCAACTGACTCCACTAAACCTCTTCTCAACTGCTTATCTGACATTAAGGACTGGCTGGCTGTAAACTTCCTTCACCTGAACGATTCAAAAACCGAGGTCATTGTTTTTAGTCCCGACCGCAAACAGACCCTACCCCTTGACCTCGACTTTCTTCCCATTCCAGTAACTTCGTCTGTTTCCAATCTTGGAATCAAAATGGATATGGTCCTGAAAATGGATGCTCAAGTCAACAGCACAGTAAAATCCTGCTTTTTCCATCTCAGGCGAATTGCCAAACTCAAACCAATTCTGCCTTACCACCTCCTGGAATCAGTAATCCATGCATTCATTACGTCCCGGCTCGACTATTCTAATTCCTGCCTATATGGTATTAGTAAAGCCACTCTTTCGAGACTCCAATTGGTTCAAAATGCGACTGCAAGACTTTTAACTGGAAGCAGCAGAAGCCAACACATTACACCGATTTTAAAAACCCTACACTGGCTGCCGGTTAGCTTCAGAATTGATTTTAAGATACTCCTCTTAACCTATAAGGCACTAAATGGTCTAGCCCCTCCCTACTTGAGTGTCTTGCTCCATCGTCACAATCCCCCTCGTGTTCTTAGATCCGCAGATCAGCTGCTCCTAACCGCTCCCAAGGCACATTTTAAAGCTCGTGGTGAAAGGGCTTTTTCTGTCTGTGCACCCAAGCTCTGGAACTCCTTACCTTTAGTGGTTAGGCAAGCCACTTCAGTCGCCACATTCAAATCACACCTAAAAACGCACTTCTTCACATTGGCTTTTAATTCTTAACCTGTCTTATTCCCACTTGCTTTTTGCTATTTCTCTGTTTTATTGGGTCCCCTGACCTGTTTTTTAGTGTCTCTGTTTTAATTCTCTCTTAATGTTTGTTTTTAATATTTTGCTTTTAGTCTTGCTTGTTTTAACTGTACAGCGCTTCGGTCAGTTGTAATGCTGTGTTTTTAAGCGCTTAACAAATAAAAATGGTAAAAAAAATGGTAATCAAATCCACCAAAGCATTTTTGAAATTTTGGGCTATTTAGTTTTTAATATTTTTTTTGTATCCCTAAATATAGATATATAAAAATGTCCTTTCTTAGCAGATACCTATTGCCCTACCTGTTTTTAGCTAAATGGGAAATAGTGTCTCTGTTGATGAAAGAGTGAGTGAATCTGTCAACTTTGCATTTATATATATATATATATATATATATATATATATACTGAATATACAGTACTGTGCAAAAGTTTTAGGCAGGTGTGAAAAAATGCGATAAACAAAGAATGCTTTCAAAAATGGAAGTGTTAATCATTTATTTTCATCAATCAACAAAATGCAGTGAATGAACAAAAGAGAAATCTAAATCAAATCAATATTTGGTGTGACCACCCTTTGCCTTCAAAACAGCATCAATTCTTCTAGGTACACTTGCACACAGTTTTTGAAGGAACTCAGTTGGTAGGTTGTTCCAAACATCTTAGAGAACTAACCACAGATCTTATGTGGATGTAGGCTTCCTCACATCCTTCTGTCTCTTCATGTAATCCCAGACACACTCGATGATGTTGAGATCAGGGCTCTGTGGGGACCATACCATCACTTCCAGGACTTCTTGTTCTTCTTTACGCTGAAGATAGTTCTTAATGACTTTGGCTGTATGTTTGGGGTCGTTGTCCTGCTGCAGAATAAATTTGGGGCCAATCATACGCCTCCCTGATGGTATTGCATGATGGATAAGTATCTGCCTGTATTTCTCAGCATTGAGAACACCATTAATCCTGACCAAATCTCCAACTCCATTTGCAGAAATGCAGCCCCAAACGTTCAAGGAACCTCCACCATGCTTCACTGTTGCCTGCAGACACTCATTATTGTACCGCTCTCCAGCCCTTTGACGAACAAACTGCCTTCTGCTACAGCCAAATATTTCAAATTTTGACTCATCAGTCCAGAGCACCTGCTGCCATTTTTCTGCTCCCCAGTTCCTATGTTTTTGTTCGCTTGGCCTTGTTTCCATGTCGGAGGTATGGCTTTTTGGCTACAACTCTTCCATGAAGACCACTTCTGGCCAGACCTCTCCGGACAGTAGATGGGTGTACCTGGGTCCCACTGGTTTCTGCCAGTTCTGAGCTGATGGCACTGCTGGACATCTTCCAATTTCAAAGAGTAATAAGCTTGATGTGTCTTTCATCTGCTGCACTAAGTTTCCTTGGCCGACCACTGCGTCTACGATCCTCAACGTTGCCCGTTTCTTTGTGCTTCTTCAAAAGAGCTTGAACAGCACATCTTGAAACCCCAGTCTGCTTTGAAATCTTTGTCTGGGAGAGACCTTGCTGATGCAGTATAACTACCTTGTGTCTTGTTGCTGTGCTCAATCTTGCCATGACATGAAACTGTCTTCCACATCCTCACCTTGGTAGCAGAGTTTGGCTGTTCCTCACCCAGTTTTAATCCTCCTACACAGCTGTTTCAGTTAATGACTGTGTTTCAGCCTGCGTGTGACATTGATGATCATTAGCACCTGTTCGGTATAATTGGTTGATCACACACCTGACTATAATCCTATAAAATCCTGACTTTGTGCAAGTGTACCTATAAGAATTGATGCTGGTTTGAAGGCAAAAGGTAGTAACACAAAATATTGATTTGATTTAGATTTTTCTTTTGTTCGCTCACTTTGCATTTTGTAAATTGATAACAATAAACAGTCATTATTTATATTCCTGAAAGCATTCTTTTTTATAGCATTTTTGCACAGTACTGTATATATATATATGGAGCATGGAGCATGGCTCTGGAGAGTCTGCAGCTAGACCCTGTTGGGTTTGTTTACATACTGTCAACTGTGTGGTATGCAAGTCGCTACACAATCATCTTTATGTTTGCTACATCTGCTTCGGGACACTAGTCAATTTGGTCTATAGAAGCTTGGCTATTAAGGCGAGTGGTCATTAGCCGGCAAGCCATTAAAACAGCACATAACTTTAATTCCATTCCAGAGAGAAAGCACTCTTATTCACATTACCTCCCTTTTAGTCCACAGCCTAGAGAATCTGAGACAGGATAACCCAACTTCCGTTTCCAGGAAAGGCTCTTCCCCTTCTAGTCTAGTCCATATTTAAAAGCCACTGCAACTAATAAAGAACAGTCTTGTTAATGAACTCATGTCTGGAAAGACATTTAATAAATATACCCTTTCCTAACAGTTATTTATTTCATTCAATTTATAGAGTTGACTGGCTGGTGCCCTAAATGTTTTATCTTGCTTGTGTGTTATCTTTGACATTATATATAAAAACTGTCTCACACATGTGGCTTGGATAACTTAAAGGCTCTGGTGGTGGTAATTCCTCATCAATCTGCAGGGTGGCACTGTGTACTAACACCTCTTGTCTTCCTCTCTCTGCAGACCAGATGATTGACATCCTTATCATCTCTGATGTCACTTCCAGTGTCCATCCACCTGGATCCGCCTCTTCCTGCCTGGCCTTATTTAACCCATCTTGGGCAGTTTAATCTCAGACTCCTGACTGCAGAAACATTCTTTTTGCTGAAATTCATTTATTGTTTTTGTTTCTATAGTATACATGGTTGCAGTGTCACCCCAAACCTTTATCTTGTCTTTGTCCAATATTACAAAACACATACATTATTAAAGATATGAATATATATTAATTATATACTTCTAAAGCTAGGCTTTTGATCTGTGTTGGATATTGTATTATGACCATGTTCTTAATTAACACAGTAACAAATATTGTCAAGAAATCAGAAGAAAAAAAAAGAATGTTTTTAGATTAGATTTTCATATAGAAAACTAAATATTTTTCAGCAAGAATAATTTGATTAATAAAGCCGATGAAATGCAAAGTCAAATCACAATTCAGCTGTGCACATTATTTCTTTGTGTCTTAAGGCAAGTATATTATGATGTAAAAAATCATACTTTGTAATTGTTTTACCAGGTTACCCCTGCTTATCACTGATATGTAAATGTCAACAGTATATCTTGGTGCTTGCACTCATTGGTCTAATTATTGCAGCTCTAGAGTATACACCCAATTACATATTACTACTTATTTGTCTATGAATAATTATTTTTCTGCTTGAGCTGAATTCCAGCAATTTTCTTTCAAAGCCTTGGGTGCTAAATCAGTTTAGTTATAATGTGGATTTGTTTTAATTTTTATCTAACTTCTATACTGTTTTTCTGTTTTTTTTCCTTGCCATTCTGAGTTTTCAAATACACACATTCTATTTCCAAGGTTAGTGTTTTGATTCAAAATTTGTTTAAAGTCATTAAAATATTTTTGTGTCCTTTCTGTTGCCATTTTGATTTTTCATGGACACTGGCACTTTTTGGATTTGTTGCTGTGATGCTGTGACCGATTGGTAGGGGGCATGGTTTCAGAGATTACAATCTCTGAGATTGCAATCTTTTTTCGGGACTTGAATGACGTTGACAGCTTCAGCATCTGAGAAATTACACTCTTGGAACAACCAACTTCTTTTCCAATGTCTGAGAGCCTACATCTGAACAAATTGACGTTGCAGCATTTCAGTTACCCGAGAGCAGCTTATCATCTTGAAAAATGCCTACCAATGTTGATCCTCTGATTTTGATTTTTACTGTTTTCAAGCATATCCTCTTCATAATTTCCGAGTTGGGGTAAAAGCAGTTCAAGTTGGCATCAAGCAAAGATCATATTTTACTACAAAGTCTTAAGTGTTTGTTGTCTATCTTTGAGAAGCAGAGACAAGTGGGCCACATTCATATGTAAGCTCAAGGAAAGAGGTGCTCACTCTCCCGTGTAATCAACCTGAAAGTTAGAGATACACAACTTCACATAAAGGGAAGGACAGCAGTATTAATATAAATATAGAAAGTAACTGAAATTACTAGCCTATTAAAAAATGTTTGCTTTAATTGTAGAAGTATCAATAAAATAAATTAACTAGAGTTATATGTAGCATGTGCAGTAACTGAAACTTGGGTAAGTCCTTTATATAATATAAATGAATGCACAGAATTTAAAAAGCACAAGCAAAGCAGTAAAGGTGGGAAAATATGCTTTTGCATAAGAGAGGACTTAAATACGCAGTGGTAGCGCTGCTGCCTCGCAGTTAGGAGACCCAGGTTCACTTCCCGGGTCCTCCCTGCGTGGAGTTTGCATGTTCTCCCCGTGTCTGCGTGGGTTTCCTCCGGGCGCTCCGGTTTCCTCCCACAGTCCAAAGACATGCAGGTTAGGTGGATTGGCAATTCTAAATTGGCCCTAGTATGTGCTTGGTGTGTGGGTGTGTTTGTGTGTGTCCTGCGGTGGGTTGGCACCCTGCCCGGGATTGGTTCCTGCCTTGTGCCCTGTGTTGGCTGGGATTTGCTCCAGCAGACCCCCGTGACCTTGTGTTCGGATTCAGCGGGTTGGAAAATGGATGGATGGATGGAGGACTTAAATAGGAATCTGCTTCAAAGAGAAGATGACTAAAATCTTAGCAAAGGCATATGAATTTGACTAGAAAGCTGCAAGGATATTGACCAGATATTATGAGTGAGTAATAGAGCCCAGCACTGAAACCACTGTATAACATTTTCTTTTTAAAATATCAAAAAAGAAAGTTTACAGCTGATGTTTTAGTAATGAGGACTAAAATGATCCAAGTATTTTTTTTTTATTTTATTTATTAAAATCAGATAGCATTCCATACAAATAACTCAAGTTTTACATAAAAAAGGTTTGAAACAAATCAACCCCCACCTCTGAGAAAGAGAGCTAGGCCCGCAGAGTTAAAGTCAGTAAAAATAAGTAAATAGATAAATTAATAAATGAATAAAGATAAATGGAGTAAAAAAGGGGAGAAACCCTGCTTCCTCAATTTAAACACTTATTCTAAAATGTTATTGATTAGATCCTGCCAGGTTTTTAAAAAGCTTTGTACAGATCCTCTAAGTGGGAATTTGATTTTTTCCAGTTTCAAATAGTATATAACATCAGTTACCCACTGACTTAGAATAGGAGAGTTAGGATTCTTCCAGTTGAGCAAGATGAGTCTACATGCCAATAGTGTAGTAAAGACAATTCCAGTTTGATTGTCCTTCTCCATTTTAAGCCCATCTGGAAGTATCCCAAACACAGCTGTAAGTGGATTAGGAGGGATTGTGACACCAAGGCTGTCTGAGAGGCATTTAAAGATTTTGGTCCAGAATGATGTTAATTTGGTGCAGGCCCAAAACATGTGACCCAGTGAGGCAGGAACTTGATTGCAGTGTTCGCAGGTTGGATCTTGCCCTGGAAACATTTTGGACAATTTTAAACGAGACAAATGCACTCGATATATAATTTTAAGTTAAATAATGTTTAATGTATGTTTTGTGCATATGGAGCTCGAGTGAATTCTGCGTATTGCTACCTTCCACTCCTTTTCTGAGATGTTGAATAAGAGATCCTTTTCCCACTGTACTCTTGGATCTTTGAAAGGGAGGGACTGTAAAATGTTTTTATATATTACAGAAATGCTGTCTGAGTCCTTGAGACTGAGCAATATTTTTTCTGGCATAGCGGTAGGTGGGAGGTGAGGAAAATTGGACAGGTTTTGTTTAACAAAGTTTCTAATTTGAAGGTAGTGAAAGAAATATGTTGCTGGAAAGTTAAATTAGGAGTGTAATTGTTTGTAGGATGCAAAGACGTTGTCTATATACAGATCTCTAAGTGATTTAATCCCAAATGTTTTCCAGACTTTAAAAACTGCATACGTTTGAGAAGGTGGAAAAAGGTGGTTCTCATGCAGAGGTGCCACAGACAAAAGCTTCTCTTTCTTAAAATTCTTCCTACATTAGTTGCATATTCTGAGTGAATGAAGCACAATTGGGTTGTTAGTATATTGGTGATAACTTGTATTTATTGGGGTGCAAAGCAAGGAATATAAAGAAGTACTGCAGGATTTTATTTCTATTGCGGACCAAGCCTGTGTATGTTCATCTGTTTGTGTCCATGTCCAGGTTTTTATAGCTTGCATATTTGCTGCCCAGTAATAAAATTGAAAGTTAGGTAAAGCCATGCCACCTTCTGCCTTAGGCCTTTGTAGGTCACCCTTTGGATATGTGATTGTTTTGAATTCCAAATAAATGAGGTTATGGTTGAATCTAATTTCTTAAAAAAGATCTATTGATGTATATTGGAATGTTTTGAAATAAAAAGAAAACCTTAGGAAAGATATTCATCTTAACAATGTTAATTCTTCCTGGTAAAGAGCTTTATGTTTACATGTGATGCTTATCCTATAGGTATTTAAACTGATCTGCAATGATAAAAGGGAAGGTGTCCAATCTAATATTGTATGCTTGAGAATTCACTGGGAAGAGCACACTTTTGTTCAAATTAATTCTGAGACCAGAACTCTTTTGAAACTCTATTAGTGCTGTTAGGACTGCAGGCACAGTATTTTGTGGATCAGATATATACAGTACCATATATCATCTGCATATAGAGAAACCTTCTGTTCTAGTCCTTCTCTGATAATCCCCTTTATCTTATAAGCATTTCAACAGTGAATTGCCAGTGGCTCAATGGCAATTGCAAAAAGCAGTGGTGACAAGGGGCATCCTTGTCTGGTACTACGTTCTAGTTTAAAGTAGTCTGAATTAATGTTGTTAATACAAACTGAAGCTGCTGGATTGATATACAGTAGTTTGATCCATGCACAAATGTTTGAGCCAAACCCTAATTTCTCCAATGTAGTGAAAAGGTAGTTCCATTCGACCATATCAAATGCTTTTTCTGCATCCAACGATAATAATATCTCTGGGGTGTTTGACTTTGTGGGAGAATATATTACATTAAACAGGTGTTGAAGATTGGAAGCTAAGTGTCTACCTTTAATAAATCCAGTTTGGTCTTGTGATATTATTGAAGGCAACACTTTCTCCATCTTTCTAGCTAGGACTATGGAGAGTATCTTAACATCATTTTTCAGAAGTGACATTGTTTTTTTTTTGGTTCTTCATTTTGCCGCATACAATTTCTTGTATTAGGAATTTGTTTGTTTTCTCATACCCCTTGGGGTCAGAGCGCAGGGTCAGCCATTGTACAGCACCCCTGGAGCAATTGAAGGTTAAGGGCCTTGCTCAAGGGCCCAGCAGAGTAGGATCTCTTTTGGCAGTGATGGGGATTTGAACCGGCAATCTTTGGGATACCAGCGCAGATCCTTAGCCTCAGAGCCACCACTCTGCCCAAATTGGTCTGTATGATGCACATTGTAATAAGTCCTTATTTTGTTCAGGAAAGACGGTAATTAATGCCTGGTGAAAATTTTGAGGTATAGTTTTATTGTCTCTAGCTTCTGTAAATATTGCTAATAGAAGGGGAGCAAGCTGAGTTGAGAAGTTTTTATAAAATTCAGCAGGGTAGCCATCAGGGCCTGCTGCTTTCCCACTCTGAAGTGAGTTTATAGCATCTAGTAATTCTGATAGTGCCAGAGGTTTATCCAATTCCTCTGCACTAAGAGTATCTATTTGTGGTATCTGTAGTGCATCCAGAAATGCATTACATTGTGTCTTGTCTTCTTTAAACTGAGTAGAATATAAGGATTTATAGTAGTCTCTAAATGTGTGCATTATATTTTTATGATCAATGATTTGTCTCTGTTTGTGTTGGTGAGGATTGCATTGCGAAGTTCTTCCTTGTGGATTTGTTGAGCTAAGATCTTATTAGCTTTCTCTCCATGTTCATAATAATGATGTCTTAATTTAAACATGAGTTGTTCAGTTTCTTTAGTTGTTGAGAGGTTGAATTCTGAATGCAGAGCCTGCCTTTTCCTATGAAGTGCCTCACTTGAACACCTGGCATGTTCTTGATCTATTCGAGTAATTTCGCTTATTAGCTCTGATGCCTTCTTGGTTTCCAATTTATTTCTGTGGGAAAAATATGAGATAATCGGCCCTCTTAAGAAGGCCTTCAGGTTTTCCCAGAGTATTCCTGCAGAAACCTCTAAGGATGTGTTTGTCTCTAAAAAAATATTGATTTGCTTGGATATAAATTCTGTACAGTTCTTGTCTGCTTGTAAAAGTTGTTTAAGACTAATCTGCGAGATGAGTGTGTGGGGCATAATGATTTTTGCTCCAAAATCAAAGGGGCATGGTTGGAAATAACAATAGCATCGTACTTACAAGATTTAATCATAGGCAAGAAATTGTTATCTACAAAGAAATAATCAATTCTTGAATTGCAATGATACACTGGAGAGTAGAAGGAATATGCTCTTGAGTTTGGGTTTAGAAATCTCCAGGGGTCTGATAAGTTGTGGTCATTTACAAATTATGTAATTGTCTTTGCAGTGTTAGTTGTCATCACCCCTCTGACAGGATACCTATCTAGCTCTGGATTTAAAAGACAATTAAAGTCCCCAGCCATTATAATTTTATGAGTGTTCACATTGGGAATGGATGCAAATACATTTTGCATGAATTCCCTATCATTGATATTGGATGCATAAATATTTATCAAAACCACTTTACAGTGAAATACACATATCTCCCTTCAGGATCAGATATTATATCTGATACTACAAATGAGACTGTTCTGTGTATAAGAATTCCCACACCTCTAGTTTTCTTTGTAAAGCTAGAATGGAACATTTGGCCAGTCTAGTCTTTGTGCAGCCGAAACTGATCCTTGCTTAATAAGTGGGTCTCCTGTAAAACTACTATTTTAGCGTTTAGACCTGTTAGGTGAGAGAATTCTTTCTTTTCCTTTAATTTGTGATTCAGACCTTTAACATTCCAGCTCACAAAGTTAACTGTCCGATCTTGGAGACATTGCTTCTGAACTTTTGTTGTCATTTTGTAGTCATAACTGAAAATAAGACAGCTTTGGCCTTAATTTCCAAATTTCCCATGAGTTATTGCCATGAAGCCTATTGTTACAATGATTCAAGTATTACATGGAAGAACCCTATAAACAGTGTTCCACAGAAACAGGAATTTGTAAGTGCAGCTGCTTTGAAGGATAATGAGGCAAACGTATTACTGAAGAAGGATATTTGCCTGAACAGTAATATATATGGGTCCACCTAATGACCAAGTCACCTGCTTGGAACTGTACATAACTGTACAAGAGCTATACAAGCCAAGTCGAAGTTTAAAAAAAATAATAAAATAAAATCATAATTGATTAGACTGCCTACGCCTATTAGGTTAAACACATAGCAGTTTGAATTTTGTTGCCAAAAAGTGCTTTGCTGCTCCATTAAAACCTTACAAAACAGATAATAAACTTTTTCAGTTATGAAATTGGTTTTATGAGCCTTTTTCCCATTGGCCAAAATGACAAGCTAGAGAAAACAATAATGAAGACTTTGTGACTGACTGACATGACGTCTTTTCCAGCTTATTGGCACCCACCCTGCTTATATTTCCCTGTTAGCTCAATGTTCAATGTATTAGATGGGCAAACAAGACAATACTGTGCTGTATAAAAAAAAGATTTATCCATAATATAAATATGTAACATAGAATTGCAGCTCATGAATATTAACCTGCTTTAAGCAGACAGGATATGCCAAAAATGTTCTGTGTTATGTTTATAACTGTTTTTGCACAATTCCAGCTCTCATGGTAAAATAAACAATAAAACATAGTAAGGCATACCACCACTAGATTTTTGATTTATCCAGGCAATTTCTCCCTGCGTTTAGCTCTGTATACCATTACAGCTGCTTTCCCCACTCAATATTTCAGTCTCATTCATTGTACTTTGCAAATTTCATACCATCTGGTAATCATAAGTTGACACATTATCAATAATAGCCAACTGAGCAGAAAATGAACAGGCTGCTATATGCTGCTTTGAAGCGGTCATGCAAGCCTGCGCCCCGTACCAATAATGTAAATCAGGCTCCCAACATTTTTCCATTAAAAACTTTCTGTTTTCAGTTAAAACCTCAATAGATATTATAAAATAACAAAAATACATTTTGAAAAATAACAGGGAATTTTACAAGCCACAAGGAGGAGAATCTGCAAATTGCAAGTAAAATGAATGACATTTTTTGTAATTTAAGGTAATGTTTGTGAAATTATTCTTATGTATTTTTCAGTGGTTTGAGACATGCATCTGTTGATCGCTCATGGGAAGCCTCCTTTCATTATCGAGAAAATAACTTTCAGGCTGAGCACAAAGGGAATTTTAAACAAATCAGTCTACTGCAAAGGCTGGATAAATAGTTCATTTAACTGTGTAGCTTTCAGTCAACATTCGTAACAAAGAATTTCTTCATAGCATTCTGTTAAATAAAAATATGTTTTCTTTCAAAACGAGATAAATTACATCATATAAAAATATCAGATTAACTGCAACGCACAGTTTAGAATAACACGAAAGGCCCCAGGTTCTAACACACTGATAAGCAGTTTAACACAATATTATGAGGACAGCCTTGTCTGTTAGGCTTTAATATAAATTATTGCTGCTCTCTTCATTTTTTTGGCTTAGCTTTATTTATAATAATACGTGTTTTTTGTGTATTTTGTAGGTATTATATCATAAATTATATAAAAATAGCAATTTAGTAACCCTTCAATTATTAACCTGTACACAAAACTATTTTTATTTCCCTCTCCATTTTGAATTATGTCTGCCGATAATGAAAGCAGGCATTGCTTTGTAAATAGTTTTGGTTTTCTTTGTTTGTTTGGTTTTGCTTATCATCTGATTCGTATTTAGAGACTTAATAAAACAATTCCATGTTAAAGGATGTGATGAAATAAACCACAACAAATGCTTGTATATTGTCTGACGGACAAAAATGAAAATAAGGTCAAAAAGAAATCAAAAATTGATCACAATCGACACATACAGTCAGAATCATGGCATTTATAAAGCGAAATAAGAAAACATGGTGGAAGGAAGTGATACAACGGAAGAGACGTCATCGGGAATGGCCGGAAGTGACGTCATGAGGAATGGCTAGAAGCGATGATATTGGAGATGGCCGGAAGTGGCGTCACTGTTCAGGAACCGGAAATGACGTCACAGATGTTTCGTTGTGTGAGAGCGTGGCCATTTTGTGAGACTGGAAGTAAGGTAGGTGGATTATGGTTTTTCTTCTTTATTTCTGCAGACAATGAGAGAGACATCAGCGCACATAACCAACCCCTCATCTTGTAAAATATCACTCACCTTAGGACTTGATGGCTACTTCCTAAGCACGCATGTGTGACAAGGACTATAGTTCTCTTAATATTTTGTGATATAGGACGCCGTATAGCACCTGACCTGACACAGATTCACACTGAGGCACGTGTAAAACAGGACTTGATGGCTGCTTCCTAAGCGCGCATGTGTGACAAGGACTATAGTTCTCTTAATATATTGTGATATAGGACGCTGTATAGCACCTGACCCGACACAGACTCACACTGAGGCACGTGTAAAACACAAGAAATATTTTATTTTTCTTTACCTGTGGGGCACGTCTTCCCCGTGAACCCTACAGGCAATACACAGTCCCAAAAGCACTTAAATCACAAGCCTTTCCACTTGGCACCACCACTCCTCACGTCTAGCTTCGTCCTCCGCCTCCCGACTCTGGCTCCCAGAGTGGTGGCTGCTGGCCTCTTTTATAGTTCACCCAGAAGTGCTCCAGGTGCTTGATTGCCGTGTTCTGGCTGCGCTTTCAGGTGTTGTGCATACATGGCCCACAGGGGCGCAGGAGTCCCAGCTGCAGCACCCCCTGGCAGTGCCTGCAGGACCCAACAGGGCTGCACCCAACTCCAACTCCCGTGGAGCCCTGCGGGAACCCGAGGCACCTCTCCAATTCAGTTGGCCACCATCTAGCATCCAGGGGGAGGTATTGCACCATCCAGGGCTGCTCCCCCGAAGATACAGTGCCGGGGAGTCCCGGCTGGGCATGGATGCCAGCCACCTGCCACAATATATATATTTCTATCTTACATAAGTGTGCATTATTTCTTTTTTGTCTACTATTTATCCATTATTACTCTTATCTAATGTTGTTTCTTTGCTTGTAACTATTTCTTTGACATCTTGTAAAGCATTTTGTGCTACTTCCTTTGTATGAAAATATGCTATAGAAATAAGTGTGGTTGACAATATAAGCCTACTTCTGCAATTTTTAATATACTTGTAAGAACAGAGTCATTTTAATCCTTACTTTAAGATTAACATGGTTTCACTCCACTATAAACTGTACATAGTGTATGTCTAACAGCTAATCCAATTTCTGTATCCACCTCTATGGCCACACTAACTCCTTTTCTCATCTCATTGAGAACATAGCAACCTTTAAGCCCCACTGAGAGGTCACTTTTGACATCGGCAACACTCTTAAAAATGGTGGTGCCAAAGTGGCTTTTCAGAGCAATGCAATAGGGGGACCATTTTTGGTTCTCAAAAGACCCATCCACATAAAGGTTCCAGAAAGGACCTTTATTTATTCAGATCTGTAACAAGCTCCATATAGTGAATAACCATGACTAGATGGTAACAGATTTTTGGAATACCAATGGGTCATAATTTTAAAAGGACTCTTGCTGCATACGCACAGTAACACAGGCCAAGTCCAGGCTTTCTTAATCTGTTGGTGTCCTGCTTATTAGCCTACCATACATTAAATATTTTGCTTTTTTCTACATATTAGGAAGTTTTTCAAAGCACAAAGGCGAGCACACGTGAAAATTTCAGAAAACGTATATTATGTTCCCATAGGACAAAAGGCATAGCAAGGTTAATGTTGTTACATGAGATGGAAATTAGTGGAGCACACGTAGTGTGTGGTTAGGGATTGGTTCCCCAGAACTGGGTGGCAATAAAAAATGTCATCATAGACATTAGAGGGCATCTGGTCTTCGGGATAATCCAAGTTACAGATTGTGCAGAGGTATAGTGCAGATAGAGAGAAGATGTTGGAGAGAACTTCTGATTTATATCAAGGTGGAGGCTTTCTGGGAAGGAGAGATGGTAAGCTGAAGGGATGGAAGCCATTAGTTCACTTTAATATGTACATACTTTTTTATATATTTTTTTCCCCTGAAGACAGAGCTATCTGGACTGAATTACTTGTGGCTGGAAGAAACCTTTTAAAAAAAAAAAAAAAAAAAACAGAGTCGGAAAATCTAGTTATTTTTTGGTGTTTGTGTCATTGCAGGACTGTGTAATAATAATTTTTGCATGACACCTATTATTATTGATTTTTATTTTTAATTTTGCATTCATTTTTTGTAATAAAAGATGCACTTTTTCCAAGTTTCTGTGTACATTTCTCACTCAGTATTGGTTTGCGTTCGGTTATGAAGAACTAGAAACTCAAAATCCCAGATTGTACTAAGGGTCCAGAAGCATGGGGTTCCCCAGACTTATGTAGATAATGTAAATAATGCATGTAATATTTAAGTAATTTGATAAATTAGATTAACAATTAAGTTTACATGTAAACATTCAAAATAGTTCTTTTTGAATAAGCATTCACAAATCTGCAACATGAGAGCATATCTAAGCTAAGCTGTAAGTTAGTGTTCAAATGTGTTATGGTATACATATAAGTGTAATGAAAAAGCACAAATTCAGACACAAATTAATATTACTTACATTATATCTGGATAATCTTAATATTATTATGCACACAGTAATTCAATTGGGTCACACATAAAGTCTCAGTGGTGAATTTCAAACCACAACCTTCTAATATCCAGTTCAGCTGTGTAGCCTCTAGGCAACACCATCTGCTGCTGGATGGAGTAGAAGGCAATGCAAAATCATTGCATGTGAGAGATAAATAAATAAAAGTGAATATTTCCCTATTTTAAAAATGGTGATAATAATAATTAAACTAATGGTAATAGATTTCTCCACAACATTAATCCGTAAAGTCTGAAAACAGTATATTGTACTTCCCATGCCTGGCAAATTCAAAAATATCACACAGATTGTAAAGAAAAATAAAAATATGTATTAGCTTCAGTATTAGCTTCAGGGTTGGACATGTCATAATAATATTAAGATTATCCAGATATAATGTAAGTAATATTAATTTGTGTCTGAATTTGTGCTTTTTCATTACACTTATATGTATACCATAACACATTTGAACACTAACTTACAGCTTAGCTTAGATATGCTCTCATGTTGCAGATTTGTGAATGCTTATTCAAAAAGAACTATTTTGAATGTTTACATGTAAACTTAATTGTTAATCTAATTTATCAAATTACTTAAATATTACATGCATTATTTACATTATCTACATAAGTCTGGGGAACCCCATGCTTCTGGACCCTTAGTACAATCTGGGATTTTGAGTTTCTAGTTCTTCATAAACGAACGCAAACCAATACTGAGTGAGAAATGTACACAGAAACTTGGAAAAAGTGCATCTTTTATTACAAAAAATGAATGCAAAATGAAAAATAAAAATCAATAATAATAGGTGTCATGCAAAAATTATTATTACACAGTCCTGCAATGACACAAACACCAAAAAATAACTAGATTTTCCGACTCTGTTTTTTTTTTTTTTTTTTTTTTTAAAGGTTTCTTCCAGCCACAAGTAATTCAGTCCAGATAGCTCTGTCTTCAGGGGAAAAAAATATATAAAAAAGTATGTACATATTAAAGTGAACTAATGGCTTCCATCCCTTCAGCTTACCATCTCTCCTTCCCAGAAAGCCTCCACTTTGATATAAATCAGAAGTTCTCTTCAACATCTTCTCTCTACCTGCACTATACCTCTGCACAATCTGTAACTTGGATTATCCCGAAGACCAGATGCCCTCTAATGTCTATGATGACATTTTTTATTGCCACCCAGTTCTGGGGAACCAATCCCTAACCACGCACTACGTGTGCTCCACTAATTCCCATCTCATGTAACAACATTAACCTTGCTATGCCTTTTGTCCTATGGGAACATAATATACGTTTTCTGAAATTTTCACGTGTGCTCGCCTTTGTGCTTTGAAAAACTTCCTAATATGTAGAAAGAAGCAAAATATTTAATGTATGGTAGGCTAATAAGCAGGACACCAACAGATTAAGAAAGCCTGGACTTGGCCTGTGTTACTGTGCGTATGCAGCAAGAGTCCTTTTAGAATTATGAACCATTGGTATTCCAAAAATCTGTTACCATCTAGTCCATATTACTAACCGAGAATGCTAAACCGGATGATGGACGCAGGCACATCCGGCAATGGGCCGTAGCTGCAAAAAGACGTACTGCGCAGGCGCAAAAAGAGTCCGCGAGAGTCGGCTGAGGAGCCGAGAAAGGCGGACAAAAGAGGGCGAGAGAGGCGGATGAGGGGCCGCGAGAGGCGGACAAGGCCACAGAAAAAAGGAGTGAGCACAGGAAAAATGGAGAAATGAGGCGCAAAGAGCAACGAAAAAAGGAAAAGGCACATAAAAAAGTATTCAAACGCAAGCAAAGCACGAAACACATTGCACACGAAACTAGACCCAAAAAAAAAAAAAAAAAAAAAGAGGCTTGCGCACAACAGCAAGGCACCCCCCCCCCCTACAGGCACCGGACGGGACACACACCAAGAAGGGGATTCAACAAGCCCATGGAACACAAAAAAAAGAACACAAAACCACCCCACAGACCCTACAAGCAACGGACGGGACACACACAAAGAGGGGGATTCAAACAAGACACAGGAACACAAAAAGAAAGAAGACGCTCGCGCAACAACAATCCTCACCCCCCCCCCCCCCCCCCACACACACACATCCATAAGAAGTGACACCCAAAGCCACATATTCTAAAGTGAACGTCATCACCTTCACACTAGACAGCATAGGTGGATCTCCTTACAATAAAGCACTATTAACCGTTCAACTGCAGAAAAGGAAACATATTAACAGTGACTGCGATCGTCCTTATTACTTATCCATATTTCGCATGCTGAGAAAGAAACAAGTCATGAATACACGGTCACGGGTACAAAACGAAAAGGAAATGATAACAGGAACAAACACACGAACACGAAAGAAACAACAAAATAGACGGCTATGCAGCATAGGTGGATCTCATTACAATAAGGCACTATTAACCATTCAACCGCAGAAAAGGCTCCATATTAACAGTGAGTGCAATACTCCTTATTACTTATCCATATTTCTAAAAGAAAAAATGTCTCGACTCCAAAAACGCAAAGCTCAACTAAAGCTTCTAACTAACGATGTACCTAAAAGTAAAAACTTTATGAACTGCATTAGATCCTACAATAGTTCATTTGCTTTTGCATATACCGGAGTAAATATCAGGCCACCAAAAGGCAATGGACCATACTGCTTTCGCATATGTGCACAAATACTGCATCGCATTGGAACAGTGCACCCTGAAACAAATCAACAACGCAAATATGCACAAATCTACAACCTAGATCCACATGACGCAATCTATCAATCAAAGTGCTGCATCGCAACAGGCACGGATTCAAAACGAAACACCTCCCGTCTCAGACATACGTTAATGGCAGCGAAGGCTACAACGGGCTTCTCACACAGCACAGGCAAATCGATTACAGCTCCAAAACAACACGTCCCAAATACTACACATGCAACAACACGCCTCTCAAACAGCACAAGGAAAACATACACCAGTAAAATTCATTCGGATTAATGAATGTCATTTGCAATCATTGTCATTCAGTTCACTTCCCTGAAGAAACAACTGGCAATACAAGTTATACATTTACACGTTGTTGTCAAAAGGGTCAAATTAGACTGCCTTCTTTACATTCATATACTGAATATCTACAGAAGCTTATAACTGACGATGTACCTGAAATTTAAATCTTTATCAACTGCATTAGATCCTACAAATCGGTATCCACTATGAACATTAACGGTGGCACTGCACGTGACATCCGTCTTGAAAAAATGTTGTTTATTGATGAATGTTCAATGACATGAAGTCACTTACTCAACACCATTCATAAACTTCTACAAACGTTTATGAATAATAATATTCGATTTGGAGGAAAGGTACTTTTATGAGGAGGAGATTTTAGACAGTGATTAGCTATTCTTCCAGATGCCATGCACTCAGCTATTGTTCAGTGCACCTTAAAATACGCAGACAATTGGCATTGCTTTCAAAAGATACAGTTAGTAAAAAAGATACGATGTCCAGAACCAGATCATAACAATTGCTTATTACAACTGAGAGATGGTACACTCACCAATACAGATGGACTTCAGCCACATATTATTACAATTCCTCAAGCCTTTATCTGCGACGACTTAGTTACAGAGACATTTGGAACAGCAATCTCATTAGACCAAATGCCCCTTTTAACACAACGCACTATATTATGTCCAAAAAATATTAATGTGGAAAACATAAATACCCAAGTCATTCCATTACTTCCTGGAGAGACACAACTCTTTCTAAGCTCTGACAAACTTGACTCTGATCACAACAATAACCATCTTAAATGACCTTACAAGTTCTGAGCTGGAATTACCTTTTACACTTAAACGGCGTGTACAAAGACATTTTCAAATAAACCTTTACACTGTGCCACACACTTTATTGTTTGATTTCTATTTGCATCATCTACACCGTCACACTATTCTATATCTCATTCATACATCACGCTCTTTGTCATTCCCAACACCAGGGGTTGGCGAGCGAAGCGAGCAGGGGGCGGAGCCCCCTAGTATATAATAACATTCTCAAACCCACTTAATCTAATTCAGTATTCTGGGAATATATCTGAGTGTCAGGGAAATATTCTGTAAATAAAGGATAGTTGAGATGACCATTACTAATGAATCCAAAGATAGATGTTTCATATTACAGCAAACTTGAGGGAGCTGTCATTGTGCATCAGTCAGTTCAACATGACAAGACTGAGGAATCTAACAAAAATGACAATCTTCAGTAAATTAGGTTTATTTGCATAACTCCGTTAACTGGAACCTGAGACATTGCCAACAATGCTGAGCAAACCTAGGGGCACTTTGTCTTCTATTTTTATCAATAACTTAAAGCTACTTTATCATAGAAAATTGATAAAAACATAATCAGAAACCTTACAGTGTACACTTTTAAATGTGACCACTGACAAAAAAAAAACGTGATTTTTAAAATTAGGCAAATTAGACCAAAATTACAGTATCTCCAGCAGAGTATGAGTTGTGGTGTGCTGACCCATGCAGGATTAGCCATATAACATATAAATTGGTCTTGGACTCCAAGGAGGAGCACAACTGTACAGTTTAATCCCTGCTTGATCATAATGCTGGCAATGATTTACAAACCTGGTATGCATCTCATGAGGAAAGCGTGAGCCTCGGCTGCTAGCCCAGTTCAGAATAGAATTCAAAATTGCCATTATGTGCAGAGTTACCTCTTACCTCCCGTTCCAAACTACCCTGCCAGGCAATGACAACTCAGGCACCCTCAAGTGTGTAAATGCCCACTGTAAACTCTGATAAAGCAATCAAAAAACATCTTCTGAGAAATAACTTTTCTTTTTGGAAGATTCCAAGCTGCATGAATATGCAGGCAGCGCTCCAGGCAGTGACATTTTGAAGAGACAATTGACCCAACTGAACATCAGCTTAGTGCACATTTGAGCGAATCCATATATCATGTCTCACATCCATTGCATTGCACAGTTGTCTGTAGTAGTTTATTGTATTGTGATCCTGTAACACAATGTTTTATGCACATATTTTTTATTTGTTTTTGCACAGATGAAGACACACCCAAGAGGGGTGGGAAAGATACAATGCCAACACTAATTCTAGCAAAGAGGCCACATAAGTGTGACGGTAGCAACATGGAAAACAGCATGCCAGTTTATGTGCTTTGTTTTAGGTGTGAAAAGACAGCCCCTTATACATATAAACAGATAGACACCACTTCTTTGCCCATTGTCAGCTTTTCTTGAAAAAGATAAGTAACAATAAAAAAGATTTTAGTAAGTTTAGAGTGGATTACCTGACATATTTTGTATGTTCAGGCACTCAAGACCTTGAAGAACACACTTCAGTAATCAAAAGCTTCACCAAAAGGTCTAGTATGTGTTTTGACAGAATTCCTGTACATGCTGAACACCACTGTTTACAATTTTTACACTTTTGGGGCAACTTAGAAAATGAATATGATCCTAACCCCCTTATTGTTTAAATATTATTGTAGCTGAGTTTGTGCTGTTTAAAAAAAAAAAGGCAGATGGGCATCCGGCCAGGGAGGAAAAAGGCATCAGACCCGGCAGGAAGGGAGCAACGGTCAGCCCACTAAAAAGAGAAGATATCTCTGGGGGATTTATACTCCTCCAGTACACTAGATGGCAGCAGCCCCGGATATCGGTTCCGATTGGAAAGCCAGCAGGGCATGTAGGGAGATGTAGTCCGGCAGAGCAGCCATGCTGGGGTCAGTGGGTGTTCCTTTGGCAATATACTGGGTAGAAATGATACAGAGGGTGCTACAGGGAGACAATCTCCCTGCTGTAAAGGACTTCCGTATGACCCAGAATTACTTCCATCGGGTTTTGGCTCAGGCACCGGAAATACTCCTGGGTCATTAATAAAAGGGATCACACTCCCTTGGCCAGGCGAGTCAGAGCTGGTAGAAAGAAGTGCAATGCTCTACTAGAGGGGGGCAGTGTGGTGGTGAGAGAAATTGTGGGGAAGAATTGAATTAAGGAGAGAGAAACCTGTGTTTTTGTGCTTTTTTGTTAACTTGTTTGAGAAGTCTGGTTAATAAATCAACCTTTATTTTAACCCCAAACTGTGCTTCTCAGTTTGTGTCGGGGTTTGGGCTCGCTGATGCCCCAGTTTCCATCGCAGTGTATATTGTGGAAGAAACCCCCAAGGAAGACAGGAATAGTTCTTTCAATCAGCTTTTATTCAGTCACAGATGAGTACATGGATTCATGAGTTGCAATGCAGAAGAACACAGAAACCCTTTTCTATTCGGCTTTATAGTTTTTCCACCCTCCCCCTTCCCTTTACTTTTTAAAAAGCATAAAATGTTTACCTAAGCTTTTCATCTTACAATGCACAAATTGCCCGTCTGTTTCTGTTTTGTGTATGTGTCAGATGGGCCCTAAAGAAGGAATGGTCATCTTTCCTGTGTCTAATGGATGCATTCCTAAAGATGAAGTTGTCCTAGGTCAGCTTACTGCACCCTGTCATATGACAGACGCCTGTATGCATAACCTGGCGTTATAGCACAACGGCTTTGTCAGCTTAGTAGCTCACAAGCAGTTAATTTTTCTTTCACTACATATATATATATATATATATATATATATATATATATATATATATATATATATATATATATATATATATATATATTACTGTTTTGTACTGTTATTTGAAAAGTGTATAAATTTGTACAAATATCACAGCATGGCTGATTCGCCAAAATTCATTATTTTAGCCCCATTTTGCAGAAGGTTAAAAAGCATATCAGTTTGCTCCAATCAGAATACAGATATATATACATTTTAATCTATACATATTAATAAAAGGCAAAGCCCTCACTGACTCACTGACTGACTGACTGACTGACTGACTGACTGACTCATCACTAATTCTCGAACTTCCTGTGTAGGTGGAAGGCTGAAATTTGGCAGGCTCATTCCTTACAGCTTACTTACAAAAGTTAGGCAGGTTTCATTTCGAAATTCTACGCGTAATGGACATAACTGGAACATGTTTTTTGTCCATATACTCTAATGGAGGAGGCGGAGTCACGTATCGCGTCATCACGCCTCCTACGTAATCACGTGAACTAAAAACAAGGAAGAGATTTACAGTACGAGTCAAACGCGGAAACGAAGGTAAATGACGTTAATTTTTGAGTGTCTTTTAATACTGTGTAAGCATACATATTAACACGTGCAATTAAATGTGTGCATTTACGGGGTGATTTCTCAGGCTTAAAAGCTCGCCTTTTATCAAACGCAGGAACAAAGGTAAATGACGTTGTTCATTGTCTTTTAATACTGTGTAACCATACTTATTAACACATGTGCAATTAAACGTGTGCATTTACGGGGTGATTTCTCAGGCTTAAAAGCTCGCCTTTTACTAAAAAGGTAAATGCAAAACTATTTTCAATCATTCTATGATCTGCTTCTCACAACTGAAGGCACCGTGGCTGATGTTACGTCACTTGCTGTCCAACCATAAGCGTTACCTGTATATATATGTGTGTGTGTGTATGTATATGTGTGTGTTTATGTATGTGTGTATATATATGTTGATATGTGTATATATATATATATATATATATATATATATATGTATATATATGTGGATGTGTATATGTATATATATATGTAGATATGTGTATATGTAGATATGTATATATATGTATATGTATATATATGTTTATGTGTGTGTGTGTGTGCATATTATACTAGCAAAATACCCGCGCTTCGCAGTGGAGAAGTAGTGTGTTAAAGAGGTTATGTAAATATATATATACATAAACATATATACTTATATACATATCTACATATACACATATCTACATATATACATATATATATATATACATATAGACATCCACATATATATACATATATCAACATATATATACACATACATATACACACATACATACATACACACATATATATATATATAAATATATATATATATACACATACAGACACATATATACATATAGCAAAATACCCACGCTTTGCAGCGGAGAAGTAGTGTGTTAAAGAGGTTATGTAACCATATATATACATAAACATATATACATATATATACATATCTACATATACACATATCTACATATACATATATATACATACACACATCCACATATACATATATATATATATATATATATATATACATATACAAATTTACATATCTATATATATATATATATATATATATAAATATAGACATACATATATACATACATACATTCACATATATATATATATATATATATATATATATATATATATATATATATATATATATAGCAAAATACCCGCGCTTCGCAGCGGCGAAGTACTGCTTTAAAATTTTAAATAATAAACTGAGGGAAATTATACCAATAATTATTTGTTAAGGATCTCTTTGTATACCATGTTGTCAGTTCGCCCCTCCGGTTGTAATATGACCAAGTTGTGCGCTGAGCTTACTCTTGAGCATGCAACGTATACTTGGCCATGTGAAAAGCAAATCAAGAACAGCAAGACCGCGCCAGCTGCGGAGCTCAGCTCGGAGCGAAATGAAGTGAATGAAATGAGGTGAATGGGAGGGGAGATGATCACGTGACTCCAACACCCGCCTTAACTCTCCATCCCTCCACAAACACACAAACACAGTCTCTCGGATCCCAACTCTCCTTTATATATATAGATAAATAGCAAAATACCCGCGCTTCGCAGCGGAGAAGTAGTGTGTTAAAGAGGTTATGAAAAAGAAAAGGAAACATTTTAAAAATAACGTAACATGATTGTCAATGTAATTGTGTTGTCATTGTTATGAGTGTTGCTGTCTTTTATATATATAATAATATACACACACACACACACACATAAACATATATATACATATACATATATATACATATCTACATATATATATATACATATACACATCCACATATATATACATATATACAGTATATACACATATCAACATATATATATACACATACATACACACACACATACATATATATACTGTATATATATATATATATATATATATATATATATATATATATATATATATATCAAAATACCTGCGCTTCGCAGCGGAGAAGTAGTGTGTTAAAGAGGTTATGAAAAAAAAAAAAGGAAACATTTTAAAAATAACGTAACATGATTGTCAATGTAATTGTGTTGTCATTGTTATGAGTGTTGCTGTCTTTTATATATATAATATACACACACACACACATAAACATATATATATATATATACCTATCTACATATACACATATCTACATATACATACGTATATACACATATACACATCCACATAAACATATATATACATATACAAATTTACATATCTACATATATATATATATAGACATACATATATACATACATACATTCACATATATATATATATATATATATATATATATATATATATATATATATATAAACTGTATATATATATATATATATATATATATATATATATATATATACTGTATATATACATATCTACTTAGTGGCTCCTGTATTTAGGATATAGCAGGTTGGATAATGGACGGATGGACATTTGTATGCATAGCCCCATTTGCCCGTTTTCGTTTTTTTTCTTTCTTCAGTAATATTTCAGCAAACCCGGAGCTTGTCAGTTCAAATCGTGGTACTGACACCACTGTGTGACCCTGAGGAAGTCACTTCACCTGCCTGTGCTGCAAAAAACAAAAGTAATGTAACAAATTGTACCTCAGATGTTGTAAGTTGGTGGAATAAAGGCATAAGTAAAATAGATAAATATGTATTATACACATAGGAACTATTCATTTATTTTCAGTTAAGTCATCTTTAGCAAACTTTTATAAATGAGGGTTTCTGATTTTTAGATAGTGCAAACTGTTTCTTCTTCATTGACGTTTTCTCTTGGAAAGCTTTTTTCATTTCATTGAAAATGAAAGCAGCAGCTGCCAAAATATGTAGCTTTCTTATTAATTTTTCAACATTGTGTAAAATAAATGTATAAAGTAACATAAAAGGTTTAAATACTGGTTATCTTTTACACTAAAATATTACTACAGAGATACAAAAAAAGTAAAATGGATATGTTCTTTTTCTTTAAGGAGATTAAATATTACTGAAGAAAGAAAAAAAAAATTAAACAGCCAAATGGGGCTATGCATATGAACTTAAAAGGTTTAAATAAAACAGAAATATATATTTTATTTTTACTTGCTTAACTTGTGGAGGGTGTATCCTGTAGCAAAGCCCTAACTTTTTCGTGAAAGCCCGTTTCAGTCAATAAGTCTTAAAAAAACGTGTAAAGATATTGACAATAAGCTAAGTCATCTGCAGCAAAGTTTTATAAATGAGGGTTTCTCCTTTTTAGACAATAAGCTACGCAAACCCAGGAAGACATGGAATCGTTTAAATCAAGTATCATTACATCTTCCTTTCTTAAAGTGAAGTAAGGCAGTACTTATAAGCTTACATATTTATATATAGACATACATACATATATATATATATATATCTGAAGCCGTGCAAGCACACTCTTGAGAATGCAACGTATAGTTGTACAGAAGAAAAGCAATCTTGCCTCAAATGAATGGCAACCTTTTGTAGGTCTATGAACTTAATATAAACTTTAGGTTTACACGGTGCTTTCTTTCCGAAGTACCTGCACTCATGAATATGTCTGTATGTGTCAGTCGGTCAAATCCACGTGCTTCGCACCGGCGAAGTACCGCTTTTAAATTTTTATTAAGAAGAAAATAAAACGTTTTTAAATTGAGGGAAAATATAGTAATAACAGTTTGTTAAGGATCTGTTTTTTTGTGAAGCTGCCTTTACTCGAGTGATCACTTCGACCTGACTTGGTGGCCAAGTATAAGCGTTACCTGGAAGTAACCACCCATACAATCAGATTGTGAATCAGACTATGAATGCCGTGAATGTAATTACACACTCACTTTACTTGCTTACGGTAATCGAACCTCGGACGTCAGCGCTACAGGGGCTTAGCAGCGGTGAAGTATTGCTTTTAAATTTTAATTAAGAACAAAAGAAAACCTCAGAGGTTCGATTCCCGAAAGGGAGTGAAGTGAGTGTCCGGTTACCTAGCAGGTAACGCTTATGGTCGGACAGCAAGTGACGTAACATCAGCCACGGTGCCTTCAATTGTGAGAAGCAGATCATAGAATAATTGAAAATAGTTTTGCATTTACCTTTTTAGTAAAAGGCGAGCTTTTAAGCCTGAGAAATCACCCCGTAAATGCACACGTTTAATTGCACGTGTTAATATGTATGCTTACACAGTATCAAAAGACACTCAAAAATTAACGTCATTTACCATCAGCCACGGTGCCTTCAGTTGTGAGAAGCAGATCATAGAATGATTGAAAATAGTTTTGCATTTACCTTTTTAGTAAAAGGCGAGCTTTTAAGCCTGAGAAATCACCCCGTAAATGCACACGTTTAATTGCACATGTGTTAATATGTATGGTTACACAGTATTAAAAGACAGTGAACAACGTCAGTTACCTTTGTTCCCGCGTTTGATAAAAGGCGAGCTTTAAAGCCTGAGAAATTACCCCGTAAATGCACACGTTTAATTGCACATGTGTTAATATGTATGCTTACACAGTATTAAAAGACACTCAAAAATTAACGTCATTTACCTTCGTTCCCGCGTTTGACTCGTGCTGTAAATCTCTTCTTTGTTTTTAGGTCACGTGATTACGTAGGAGGCGTGATGACGCGATACGTGACTCCGCCTCCTCCATTACAGTATATGGACAAAAAATATGTTCCAGTTATGACCATTACGCGTAGAATTTCAAAATGAAACCTGCCTAACTTTTGTAAGTAAGCTGTAAGGAATGAGCCTGCCAAATTTCAGCCTTCCACCTACACGGGAAGTTCGAGAATTAGTGATGAGTGAGTCAGTCAGTCAGTCAGTCAATCAGTCAGTCAGTCAGTCAGTGAGTCAGTGAGGGCTTTGCCTTTTATTAATATGTATAGATATATAAAAGACAGCAACACTCATAACAATGACAACACAATTACATTGACAATCATGTTACGTTATTTTTAAAATGTTTCGTTTACTTTTTCATAACCTCTTTAACACACTACTTCTCCGCTGCGAAGCGCGGGTATTTTGCTATTGATAATAAAATAAAAAATTGTCATTATTGTTCCTTTGGCAATATATTGGGTAGAAATGATACAGAATGTTTTAGGATAAAAGGGCACTTTACAAATTCATCCAGAGAGTATTTCCCTATTACAGCTGAGCTGTAAGTTAGTGTTAAAATGTTGCACAGAATATTATGTAGGTGTAATGAAAAAGCAAGCATAATGTAAATATTAGCCTATCCCAGGAGCACTAGGTGCAAAGCCACGCACATTTTCACGCCAGCTAAATGCTTGGCGTACGCAAGTTCTCCACTTGGTTTTGCAAACTGGCAGTGCCCAGCGTCAAAGCAGTGCTTTTGTTCCAGTGTGGGTTCCCTTTCTTTTTTAGATCCACATCTCTGACGCGGCTTTATCATATACACTGAAATTAACCACATATTGTTTATTAGTTTAAGGCATCTGATTGTAATTAACCTGTAACAATATAATGTTCCACGGAATGGCCAAACTATTCCAAATACCATAGCTGCTTTAGCATTGTTCCTCTCAATGCACCACTCAGACTATTTATCTCACTGTATCTGAGTGTGGAATCACAGCTCTACAGCAGCTGATCGGAAAGAGAATTATCGGTATACAGCAAGTGGGACGGTTGGGAGACAAAGTCAGAGAGGTGAGATTGTTCTGGTTTGGTCATGTGCAGAGGAGAGGTGCTGAGTATATTGGGAGAAGGATGCTAAGGACAGAGCTTCCAGGCAAGAGAAAAAGAGGAAGGCCTAAGAGAAGGTATATGGATGTGGTGAGAGAGGCCATGCAGGTGATGGGTGTAACAGAATAAGATGCAAAAGACAGAAGGATATGGAAGAAGATGATCCGCTGTGGCGACCCCTAATGGGAGCAGCCAAAAGAAGAAGAAGAAGCATCAAGCACACACTGCCTCATCCATGCATACAGTCTATTGAACTGCTTTCAAATGGCAAACGCTTCAGAGCCTTTCCTGTACGGACCTCACGGTTCAGAAACAGTTTCATCCCAAGAACTATAAACACACTCAATCAGTCCATCAAGTGCTCCTTGTAGAACTGTTTGAACTTATTAGTACAATCACCTCACTGTAAACTTGCGATACAGTTATAATATTGCACAACCTGAGCCACTTTATAAAGAGCGGATTTACATATGACGACAATATCATTTTTAAGATGAAATGTAGCACAATATGTTTATTACATTATACAGATAAAATGTTAACATCATTTAATAATCTATATTGTTAATAATTAAACATGTGAGGACATGGTGGCACAGCTCTAGTGACGATCTGGTGCCCCGTTCAGAGACTGTTCCTGCCTTGCGCTGTATGCTTGCTGGGACTGGCATGTCCCTGGATGGATAGATGGATGAAATAATTAAACATGTACTACGAAGATATTTCAATGTTCCTTAAAAGTTCTGAAGAATCGGCGTTGTAAGCTTACAGATGGCTTAACATCTAGTACAGAGCTGCTTGTGTGGTGATTGATTAATTGGAGAAAGAAAAGGAAGGACAGGAATTGGGCATTAGTACGTTTGAAAGAGACAGTACTGCTGCAATAAATTACTTCATCGAAGGTCGCACACGGCACAGCAAGCATCTTGCGGTAGGAACAATCTCTGGTCGGGGCGCCAGCTCGTCACTATCACTGCGCCACCATGTTCCCATGTTTAATAACATGATATCATTTTCATGATGATAGGAGTTAAAGCAAGTATACATCTCAGTATTTTAATTATTCAGAGAGCTGTAATATCACAAATGTAATGGATTCTTTGTCCTGTCGGAGGAAGAGAAAGCCTGTTTAAGAAGCACGTAGTGATTCACACACATAGAGCACATAGAAGAACACATACAAAACAAAACATTTAACATGCTATTTTAGTTACGATGGTATTTGAGAAACTAGTAAATTAAACGATTTAAAGATGAAGTTTATGATGTTCTACTTTAATGACAAAATAAACTATGTGATTAAAGTGGAAATTTCAAGATTAAAGTTGAGATTTCAAACTTTTTTCTCACTGTGTCCCTTTATTTTTTCTTTTCTCTGTACCCTAATAAGCTTTCATATGACTCTCAGACGGTGGGCTATGACTCGCCTTTTCACTGTGATTTTGATATCTGCCTTTTTTATTTCAGGTACTGTGTGACTTTGTGAACTTGAGCTTTCGAGTTTCCCCGACACTCTATGTCAAATAATCAACTTCCTTTTGTTGTTTATACCACTGTTTAAACCAACAAATAGTATGTTTTTCCTTGCCTCCACTTGGTATTCGCTGAAATTCTTCTATTTTCCCCCGTGCTTTTGCCATTGCCTTTTCACAGAATGCTGAGCTTAAGGGCTATTTATATTGATTGGCACATTCAAAGAGGCGTAATTCTGGGAGGAGTTTGGGAGCGGTGGCAGGTGCGTACACGAACGTTACTTTTTACGCTGACCGGGATTTATGTAGCGGAAGAAAGTGGAAGTTGGCGAATGCACAGATTTATGCATCTGGATTTTTTTGTGCATACAAACATTTCCGCTTTTGTTCGTAAGTCATGTTTTAATGTGAATTCTATGCAAGGTGTTATGCATGAGGCCCCAGGCCATTACAGGTACCATGTACTAGTAATACAAATGCAAGCATCAACATCATTTATTTATGGCCAAAAGGGTCTTCATACAAGTGGAGGTACTGTAATTCAATTCATTTAGTACGTCTAGTACAAAAGCCGGTACAGTATAAACATATGCAGCAGAGTGGGAACAAAACAAAAGCACAAAAAAAATGGAGAAAGTCAAAGTATCAAAACATCTGTCGTTTTTCTAACTATATTAAAACCTTCTTATAGCGTCAAAAGTTTTTAGTCCCAGCTACCAATGTTCAAGGTTAGCCACATGCTCAAAAAAAATCAGAGCACAGACAACAACAACAACAACATTTATTTACAGTATATAGCACATTTTTAATAATAATAATAACAATTCAAATAAAATACAACACAATTCTGACTGTGTGTCCAACCACTTCAAGGCACATCAAAAATGATCAGAAACAAAATGAAAATAAGGACAACTAGAATTGTATTTTTAATTAAACCATTGTCATACACCATCTGTTTTTTAACATGTATTTAACATCTTAAACCCACCTAATCCAATTCTTGGAATGTGTGAAGCAAGAAATCAGAAATAAATGCTTTTATCAATTTCATAGAGGTTTGATATCTGAAAACTAGGATACAAAATGGCAGCCAATGTAATCATTTAAATCCTCACATAACTGATCTCTCGAAGTCATGACCCTTAAGGCTACATCCCTGACAACCAGAATCCATGCCATTATGACAGGATCCACAAAATGATCTTTGAAAAACAAAACAACATTGAGATAAAATGCTAATAAATTCTTTAAAAATGCATTATACGAGTACATCAAATTTGACTTCTAAATCAGAATGCTTGAGTTTCAAGGCCCCAGAAAAGACACCTAAACAATCAGAATCCATTTAGGATGATGCATAAAAATTCAAGAAAAATATTAATCATTGTAAAAATGACAACAAAACACATTATTTTAACTAATGATAATTCTCGGTGCTGAAAATGTTTCAAGGAATACTGACTGCTTCAGGTGTACCATGAGCAGGTTTAGGAATCAATGCAAGGTAAGTAACTTCTATAACCACTTGGACAATGTTGCCACACATTAGCATAGTCTGGGCACTACAACTAAAAAAGTAATATATCCTAAATTTAGGCTTTCATCATAATCTCTTAAAATTATAATCAGTGTAGATGACTAATTTGTATTGAAATCAAATGGAAGCTTTGGCACCATTTGTTTGTGGATGTGATACTGGGACACCCAACCTTTTAGCTAACTAATCAAACCTGAAGAACTGAATAATCACTTTGTGTCGGTCAAATTTCATAAGTTGTCAAATTCTTGTCGCTAATCACCCATAAACAGATTTCCATGGAAGAAATCACTTTAAAACCTAGGAATAACATCAACAAATTCAAACACAAGCATAAACTTATTCTTGAGACAGTCGTACATGAAGGGCAGAAGTGAGAGGCATTCCTGCATGAGTGAACACATTGGACATGTCTTTGATTTTGTTAAGTAAACAGGAGAGGTTTATTGTCAGAATGTATCATTTAGTTTACTCAATGTAATATTTTTCGCAGTCAAGTTCATATTTGAAAGATGAAGAGATGATCAAACAGTATCATATAAACAAATGCTGATTAAGTATAAAAAGATTAACCTGGAAAAGACAGAATAAAGCAAACAGAAAAAAAACTAACAATCTCCTCACCATAGCCAACTCTCCGACAAAAACCTGTGAGTGTTGCAAGACTTCTATCTAGTTGTCACTATGAGGACATGCATTCTCTGATGTGATATACTGTACAACAATGGACCAGTTTTTAGCATTATTTTAGAAAATCTATTGTTTCTTATACCAGGAAGATCAAGTAGCAAAAGTTTGTATAAGGGGGATTTCTACAGTAGCCCAAAAGGCAAAACACAAAGCTAAAGCTAATGTCATGTTTCAGCCAGCGTTTCTCTGCTGGCTGGGGTTCAAAGTTGTGTTTCTTGTCTGTTTTGTCCATTTTTGTGCCTTTATTCATGTTAATGCTTCTCCTGTTTATTATTTGTATTATTCTTTGTTTTTGTAATATAAATATAAATCTGGAGGGTCTCCCATAATTTGAAATGAACTGCCAGGAACTATGGGAAACCCTCCAGATTTTTGTGTTTTGTGCTTATTGTGATATCCCGGATATTTGAACATCTGCTCTGTTTTTGACTTTGCCTTGGAACTCTGCATTGGGACTGTGTTTGCTGTGGATTGCCTTGCCTTTTCAGACAGTTCCTTTTGTGCTCTAGAAGCTTCTTGTGCTACAGAACATTTTTGTTAAAAATAAATCTTTTATTTTATGAAGATTCTTCAAGGCTGCTTTTGTTTCTAGTCAGGGTTTTCATGGTAAATCCCCCTAGAGGGCAATTTTTGGAAGTATTTATAGGACTTGTGTACTTTTGGGACTCCCTGATTAGACAAATAGAAGATGATAGTGTGAAATTATGATTAAAAATCCAGTGCATGAAATTAACAAAACTGAGACCAGGTAACTAACATTAATTAGCATTAAAAAGTGAGAGCTGTGGTATTAACAAAAAGGGACAGCATGAAAATAACTCTAAAAAGGAAAAGTGTGTATTTAACAAAAAGGGAAAGTGTGAAATCAATATAAAAAATGAGAGCATGGAATCAAGCAAAACTGAAAATAGAAAACAAAAATGAACTTCACAACAGAAACGGAAATAACAATTGTGACGGAAATGATGTGCACCTTTTAGCTGCAGAGTGGCTCCCGTTTCTCACAGTGTACTGTCCCTTGCTGGTTTCATACTTTCCCTTTTTAATGTTAATTTCACACACTGACTTTTTGTAATTTCATGTTCAAACTTTTTATTTTTAATTTCATATTTTGGATTTTTAATGCTAATCTCAGACTCCTTTTTTTTGCAATTTTTTCCCATTTTGGGCCACTGTTCAGTTCCAGAGAATTAGGATTAAAGAATAAGCCCTTCTCCAAAGAGAAGCATGGACTAATTTGTCACCTACTCTATAGTGCCCAAAGAAAAGGTATTCTGCTGGGGAAAGGTGAGAGAAAGGGAGGAAAGGCCTAATGAGAAATAAATATAAGGAGAAAAAAGGAATATTTAAAGACAAAATTGAAGAAAGAGAAGAGGAGACTACTACTGCAAGAAAGGCAGACAACTCCAGAACATGTGGAGAAACATCCAAGGGGCTTCTGAGAGTCAGAACTTACAGAAAGGATCAGGAGAAAAGTACACAGCAAAACACTTGTGAAGGAATCATGTATCATCAATGTAAAATTTGAAATTGGGTGTGTTGATTATTTGCATTTCTAGAAAAAAACATTATATTTATTAAAAAGCAGTTCCAAGATAAGGTGTGTAAAAGGATTCAAACGGACACAGAAAGAGGTTTGGGAGCAGCTGCCTGTATACTTGAAATGGGCTGCCAAAAGTGAAGGTTGTGGTTCAAAGTTTGTATAGACTTCACAGGCAAACATGGCAGTTTTAAAGTCAGGCAAGAGAAGTGATGTCATCGGGGCAAGAACCTTAAGTAACGTTATTGAATCCAGGCGAAATTTCCCATGGTTGGTCTGTTGATGAAAAAGAGAAAGGACCAGTGCACCCTGCCATCCCCTGGTCTAGAATTACCTTCATTTGAGCCCTTTAGCTGCCTCCCATGCGCACGTGTGTGACAGGTGATATTGGGATGAAGGTTTTGAGGCTATAGGCTGCTTTATGTAGCTCAGTGAAAGAGAGCTGACTTTATTTTTAGAAGGAAGAGGGAAACAATGTTTGAAAGGGGAGAGGGGATGATAAATTCTCTCAACATATCCAGAAACGTTACTTGACCTAAACATAAAAGTAAAAAGAAGAAAAAGAAAGAGAGAAAATAGATTTTAAGGACTAAAATGTCCAAAGTCCCATATCACAAAAAATTACCATTCCTTCATCAGCTCAAAAAGAAAATGATAGATTCTCCCAATTACGAATTCTTAATTTTGAAAAACTGGGGTGTGAGTGCGCCCCTGGGGAGTAGGGTCCTAAAGCCATACTTTTAAAACCCTTAGGATAAGTGCGTCTAACTTGTATTGTCTGTTAGTTACTTTCAAATTGGTTAAAGGAACTGTAGAAAGATGATGGGGAACTGGATGATTCAATTCAGCACTCAACCAGGAAGGAGTAGCTGCAGGAGGGGCAATCAACACGTATAATGGACAGAAAAGTGGAAGTAGGATGATACACAGCGGACTCAAAGTTTGAAGAGAACAGTTCCCTAATTTATAAATGGAAAAAATTTGGAACAACCATGACTCTTCCTAGAGCTGGCCAAACTGAACAATCATTAGAGAAGGGCCATTGTAAGAAAAGTGAATGAGAACCTAACGGTCACTCCCACAACCCTGTGTAGAGAAGGGAGAAACTTCCAGAAGGACAACCATCACTGCAGCATTCCATCAATTTGGGCTTTGTGACAGAGTGGCCAAAGAGAAGCCTTCCCACTGTAAAAGACACATGGAAGCCCACTTTGAGTTTGTGAAAAAGCCCCTTTAAGGACTCTCATATCGTGAGAAACAAGCTTCTCTGGCCTGATGAAACCAAGATTAGGACTGGATATCTTTTTTGTCCATCTTTTACTTTGGAATATCTTGACAGATTAAGGCAAAGTCTTGTTGAAAACAGCTTCTTAGGTTTTCAATTTGCTTTTTTAAGAATCTTTTGAAATCATTGTGGAAGGTGGCAACATTGGCACTGCTGATATCTTCATTGTCTGTCCCTGGGAATTTCTTCATAGGACTTTCAGTAAGACAAGCCTTGAGATTGTCTATCTGATTCCAAGGCAGATAATAGGTAAGTTAGAGAAGATGTAGTAAGTTTTGTGAGGTTATGAAAAACAAAGAAAAAGGTGAGCATTTCCCAAGAGCCACAATTTTATGTGTCCATTCACTGCCTAAAATCATGTGACCTTCCCCTCAATCAAATAATGTTATAAATGACCCAGTCATAATATAAGGTCAACTTTACACTACCCACTTATAGTGGAGTATATGATAGGTTAATCCCTATAATAACAAATTTGCAATTTACTCCTCTTTACTCGAATTGGTCATTAGATTACATTCAGTTTTGGCATGATTAATGCTTGGTCTAAAATCAAAATGCAATACACTCTGAGCAGCCACTAAGTGAAAAGCAATACATTTGCTCTGCTTTTAGTTATGACACACAATCTATAGACATGAATTAAAATGCAATCCGCTTTTATATTGAATTTTAAACTGACACGTAAACTTTGTGCTGTAGTGAAAAGCAATCAATCACCGTGTGCACGTGCATTGCATTGCAATGTAATGAACATTTTGGATTACATTAACTTTTGGCATGAATAGTCTTCTATACAAAATAAACGTCATCATCAACTGACCTAAAGATCCCTAACAATTAATTTGTTTTTTCAAGGAGGCGTTTAGCATTTCTTCAATTTAATGACAAGATATTGTCGCCATCTTTTATAGTCATAATATGCTGATGTTGCCATCATGTTGTTGAACGAGTCATGAGATTGCAACCATCGTGACAACATAGCCACACCCATATCAAGATAAACTGCCACTGCATCACAAATAACAATTAAATCATTATTATTTATAATTCTAGAAATTAAAATTTAATAAAAACATTGCATTTACTTGGTAAGATTTATGACATATACCATCAAAACTCTTAAGTGCATAACAATGTAAAAAAAAAATTAATAAATGAGAAGAATCACTTCAAGGAAATAACCAAACACTGTAAAAATCTGACAAATATTTTAAATGAGGGTGAGATGCTAAAACCCATGCAGTAAAAATGCATTGGTATAATGATAAACTTATCTTGAGAATATCTAAGGTTTCTTGACACATTGAAAATAATAAAGCATTAATGACAATTAGGCTGCTGTGTTGGAACTGACAGCATTCTAATTTGGAAAAAATGTTCTAAAAATAATGAAGTAGTGAACAAGTAGCTGGTTATGTCAGAATCTGGAATGAACATCCTGAAGTCATTTTGTTAATTTATTGGGTCGCAGTGCTTTGTTCTTTCCGTACGTCTTGTAGCTTTTCTGGTGCTCCTTCACTTTGGAAATGCTCAAATCTGGTTTGTGCAATTTTTTGTTTAATTTAAGTTCTTATTTTACTTTTTATGTTTTCTTCAGTCATTTCACAAATACCGCTATGACATTGAAGAAATTATTTTTAGAAAAGGCATTGTTGCAAGTCACATGACACAGTAGCCATGAAGCTTGTTATACCAGAATGTCAGTGCTTTGAATCTCCAGGGTAGCACAGCAGTGGTATCCAAGTGAGTGATCTTACCCACACAATAAAAAAACAAAAAAGACTGATTGAAACAGAAGTCCGATAGAAGCAAAAAAAAGGGAAAGGTAAGAAGCTAGGAGTTTAAAATCCTCTTCAAATATTTGAGAAATTCATGGGGAAAAAAGAAAAGAACAAAGGGGCAAAGGTTCATAGGACTGTAAGGCTGGAGCTTATTTAAGAAAAAGATTTCACAAGTACATATCCGCTGGTGTAGTGTCTGGTCCTATGCGGAACCTTTCAGGTCAAATGCTTTCATTTATGCTGCCGGACCTTTCTTCTAACCTGCCCACAGTCACAAGAAGTGTTGTACAATCAGTTAAAGTAAGATGTAGTCACTGCATTTGGTATGAGTAATGACTCTCACAGCAGAATCTATTTATACTTTCTACATGTAGACTCTTGGAAATAGAATTGCTGCAATCTAACTAATTAAGGAGCGATGTTTAAGATGTGCCTCACTGTTATTGTCATCACCTGGCAATAAATGATCTTGCATGTACCAAGAAGTTAATCATAGTAGCTGTAAATGGATGTGCAGCACATCTCATAAATGTTCCATCTTAAGACACAGAACATATGCAAAAGCAGAGAGAAAAGAATGGAGTTACTGCAGTTAGAATATTTTGACCATTCCTTTCGTTCTCAACTTTGCCAATTTTTCAGCTCATTAGTGTATGTATAAGTCATTGAACGTTCTTTTTAATCTCTAGACAGGGGTGAGCAGTGTCAAGTCCTACAGGGCTGCAGTGGCTGTAGGTTTTTATTCCAACCCAGTTTCTTAATGAGAAGTCAATTATTGCTGATGAAGCACTTATTGTACAAGTGATATTTTGATGCTTCATTTTAGTGTTCTCGCTTGTTAAGGTTCCCACCTTTAATTGCTTATTTTAGTCTTAAACAGCTGCATTCACTGTTTTAATGGCTCCTTATTATCAATAAGATGCAAATGACAAAAGAAGAGAGTAGTTCTCCATATAACTTGTTTCAATTTACACCTGTGTGGATTCATCATGCACTATTTGGTTTAATAAAACACTTAAGAGAAAAATGTGACAATCTGAAAATTATCTGTATTAGGCTTCAAATCATTTGGTTGACATCCTTGGAAAGGAAAAAATCTACAATATACTGTAAGAATCTGATGTTGCAGACTAACAAGTGTCACACACGTGCGATTGGGAGGCAGCTGAAGGGCCTGAATAATAGTAGCTCCACGCCAGACCAGGGGGTGGCAAGCTGCACTGATATTCTCTCTCAATCCTCTGCAAACCATCCATGGGAAATCCCGCAAGGTCCCGGCGCCATTGATGACACCTTCGATGACGTCACTTCCAGGCTCAATGATGGCACTTCCGGTCCCGATGATGTCACTTCTGGTTCTGGTTCCGATGACACCATTTCCTTTAAAGCCATCATATTTGCACTCTTAAATCAGTTCTGTTTTGGACTCCAACCTGTGAACAACTCAACCAAAAATATCCCTTTGCAGCCAAGGCATAATATACAGGTGGTTGCCCCAAACCTTTTTGATGTCTGTGGTCTGTTATTATGACACAAGCAATAAAAAATTTCTAATTAAGCAATTGAGTTGAAACAAAGACCTGCATCCGCTGTGGCCCTCCAGGACCAATGTTGCCCACCCCTGCTCTAGATAATAATTAACAGTATTAAAAAAATTAAATTAATTTTGTGGGACAACTTGAAGTTTCTTAACAAATAGGTTGTCTGAAAGGGTACAGCCCAGACACAGACAGGAGGACACGTTAGCAGGCATCACCACACGTTTATTCACTACTATTATATACAATGTCCTATGTGCACCACCACCAAACACCCCCCACAGTCTCTCAACAGTCCTGGCTTCTTCACTAGCCGACACTCTCTCTCTCTCTCTCGTCAGGCCTCTCTTCGCCCGCCTCCTTCTCCGACCTCGTCCACCTCCTCACCCGACTCCAGTCTTGATTGTCGGGAGGCGGACCCTTTTATAGGCAGCCGAATGCCAACCACACCCAGCTACCTGTGACAATACTCCCCCACTAGCTGAGACCTCCAAGGGCCAGCGGACCGATCCGCGAGGACTGGCCTTCCTCGGCTGCAAGCCGACACTCCGTAGCCTAGGGCCCGATCCTGTAATCACAAAAGAAAAACAAGGGCGGAGGCATTGACATGACGCAGCCCCTCGGCTCGTCCTCTGTTGGGCCAACGCTCTCAGCCCCGATTGGCACCCCGATGCTCTCTTTTTTGGCTTCCCAGCCAGACAAGTCCTCGGTCCTCGCCACGGGACCACCAGCGGGAGCACATGTGCTTGTCTCCTCCCAGCCAACGGGTAATTCCCCTGCCTCCGCAGAGGACGGCCCTTCGAGGGACGCGCGCACCCAGCTGCACGTCCTCCCGTGTCGGAGGAACTGGCTTTCTCAAGCCGCTTCCTCCTTTCGTTTTGGGATGCCGTGACGGTACGAATCTGCCCATTGCAAGAAGGCAGACCCAGCCCCGCTGCCGTCCGGAGCTTCATGGGGTCGGTCTCTCTTACCTTCCCCACTGTGCCTCTCCTGTCAGAAGCTCCTGCAGCGCGCCAATCCTCCTTCGTCTGCAGCTCCTGATCGCACGCCACTGCCATCCCTCCTGACTCCTGCGTCTCCGCCCAGAGGGCACATCGCTCAGCCGGCAGCAATAGCACAAGCTGCAGCTCTTCTTGCAGATCCTGCAAAACCGCTGCCAAGGAGAGAGAAACAGCTGGCGGTGAGCTTACCTTTTGAGCAGTTCCACTCGCTGACTGCTTTCCATGGGCCCTTCCCTGCGGCCCACTCGGGTTTCTTCGAAGGCACGAGACAGACATTCCCTGCTCCCGTCTCCGACCAATCATTAGTGAGAAAACAGGACACACTGTCCAATCCCATGCCTGTCACAAGGAGGGACTTCTGGTCGGCGGCCATCTCGTCCTCCCTCCACACATGGAGACGAGATTCTGGGCAGCTCCGCGGCTGTCGAAGCTGCAGCCCTTCCTTCTCGGCAGCTCCTCCTGCTGCCGCTGCGTCTTTGAGCTGCCCCTGAAACATAAAGTCCAATGGCGGACCGCAAATGGTCTGCGACTCTACATTTCCCTGCGGGGTTGGGTGCACGGCGGCACATGGGTGAGCTTACCTGCTGTGCTGGGCCTTCCATAGACAATTTATGATATGCAGGTCCGCACCTTTGGCCAGGTGCAGCATCCTGCCGACTACGCCACTGTGAAAGAGTACAGCCCGGACACAGACAGGAGGACATGTTAGCAGGCATCACCACACGTTTATTCACTACTATTATATACAATGTCCTATGTGCACCGCCACCAAACACCCCCCACAGTCTCTCAACAGTCCTGGCTTCTTCACTAGCCAACACTCTCTCTCTCTCTCTCTCTCTCTCTTCAGGCCTTTCTTCGCCCGCCTCCTTCTCCGACTCCAGCCTTGATTGTCGGGAGGCGGACCCTTTTATAGGCAGCCGACCACACCCAGCCACCTGTGACAGTTGCTTTAAAGCTTAAAATACTTATGATGCCATAACAGTTGAAGAAGCAGACTTTGTTGCCCCAGCTGAAGAGTGAATTAAATCTAATACTACAGCAGTTAAATATTTCTAATGTTTTAACTAGTATATCCTGGTGGAAAATTATAGATCAGTGCAAGAACAAACTTTCAGGCAGCCAATAAATAAAGATGTAAGATATTCTGTGGAAATACTGTACATCATAGATGCAAAAATCATCCTATAAGAAATATACTAGAAATCCAGAAGGTGTTGAACATTTTTTAAGATAATATAATGTAACTTGTGTACTCATTTTAATTACTATTGATGACTTCAAAATAGTGATGAGTAAAACCATTCATGCACAATTGACTTTAAGGGAAACTCAGTGTTTCACTTCACAAAAAAGTTTGCAAAACAAATAGTATTTAGCTTCCAACAAAATTAGCGTCATTGATACAAGAAGAAAGCCATTTAGTTTCTGTCTGGAAGCATTTAGATCTATTCTTTCTGCACATGTCTGCCTGTTATTTAGTATTTAAGTAAAGATTTATAATTAAATTTTTTTTTTTTACCATAGTCATGTCCTGTCGTGTGTTTTGTTGAGGAGCAGGTCTTGTTCTGCCAATATGATCCCAGTGATGTGATCTGGTAGTGTGATCCCAACTTTGCCCATTATGATGACAGTCTTGGTAATCGCAATCTAAAATATGCATTGGAGACAGAAAAGAAAATTGAAGTGCCACATAGTACTTGAAACATGCATGAACTCATCCTCTTCTGCAGGAATTAGGGAACAGAAAATGGCAGTTGATAGGTAATTGTGTTGGGGGTTGCCTTCCTGTGTAGTGAGTTTTTCTTTGGAGAAAACAGAGTATAGTACACAATGTAGGGTATTGGTGTGTTTTCTGTGTGAAAAATATGTAGCATGTCACAAAATGCACACTGTGTTTATCTGTGTTTATATGTTAATGAGAGGCACAAATAGAATGAATAGCTGCAGAACTGAACTCAAATAAACATGGAACTGTGCAAGTGCAAGTACAAAAAATAATTCTTTGTTTTGGATGCCAACTAGTACCTTTTACATTCCATTCTACTACTTATGCTGTTTTGCGCATTCATTTTGAATACTCTCTCAGAGTAAAAAAAAAAAATCCAGTGTTGGTTTCTGCCTTGTATTCAGTGCCAGATAGACTCTTGCTCCCAGGGACAGTGTAATAGAAATGGCAGGTTCACAAACTGGATGACAAACCTGGTAATATTCATTTTGATGCTAAAATGCTTACGTGGAAAACATTCTGTCTCAAGTGTTGTTCATTCTGTTTTAGTACATATTTAAGGGGTCTTTCACCTTTCGTACTTTTGAGAATGGTTTTATCTATTTGAAGTGTGGTTACTTTAGAAAAGTAAATTTTCCCTTACATCATATATAAAATAATTTTTCTGCTTTGTGTACTAGTTTTGTTTTAATTACAAAGAAAAAATACTGTGTCTCTCGGCATGTGTCGTGGGAAGTCCTGCAAGAATATGATGTAATGGTACTTCTCTTACTGTATGTGCTATTCATTCCCTATATGAACTCAATGCAACCTGTATTCATATACTTGATGTTAAGTCAAATATGTTAACTGTGGGTGTTGGACTTTGTCACGGCTGTGTCTTGTCACCCACTCCTGTCTATGGTTTTCATGGACATGATTTCAAAGTGCAGCTGAGAATGTGAGGGTGTCCAGTTGGGGATGCCAGGAGTAGCATTGCTGCTTTATGAAATTGATGTTGTTCTCTTTGGCTCATCTGACTGTGATCTTCAGCACACACTTGTGCTAATTTTAGCTGAGTGTGAAATAGCAGCAATGAGGATCAGAACCATCAAGTCTGAGGTCATCATTCTCTCTTGGAAAAGAGTAGATTGTTCTCTGCAGGTGATGTGGAGACAATTGCCCTTAGTGAAGGAGTTCAGGTATCTTGGGATCTTGTTCACAAGTGATGAAAGGAGGGAATGTAAAATTGACAAGTGGACTGGAGCAGCAGCTGTACTGAGGGCACTGTGGTGGTGAAATAGGAGCTGTCTAATGACAAAGGTCTTGTTTTACCGGTGGCTCTACATCTCTGTCTTCATCTAAAGTAATGAGCTGTGGGTAATCACCAAAAAAATGAAATTGCAAGTATTAACAGCAGAAATAAGGTTTCTTCGCAGGGCTGCAGGACTGACATTCTGTGATAGGATGAGAAGGTCAGCAGTTTGGGTGATCCTTAGCATAGAGTTGCTGTTACTCAAAATAGAAAATTGTGCTGGTTTGGGCATGCTGTAAAGATGCCTGCTCCTCTCAAGTGGCTTCCCCATAGCTCTTCAGGTACATCCCACTGGGTGCAAACGTTATGGCAGACCCAGGACACACTGAAGGGATTGTATTTCTTGGCCAAGAAGAGATGGAATGTGTAGCTGGGAACATTCCTCCATGGTACAGTGCATGTACTCATTTGCAGGAAACAGGGAAGAGCACTGAGTAGGGAATGACAAGTGGCAGGACATTTTGGTTTGTCTTTTTGTGTAAAACATACAGCATGTCACATTTAATTGATTTTACAAATGTCCTGCAGATTGCATTTGGAAAACAATGAAGGTAAGCTAAGAAGTGTGAATGAGGCCCAAGACACACAAAAGTGTACTGTGACACCCTTCTCAGTCACTAATTATTATACCTATTTATCGTAGACTGTCCTCACAGGATTGTGTACCATCAGCCTGACTATTGCTTATCGTTTCACTCAATCCCCTATTTAAATCATGTAAAGTCTCAGCTGCTTACTGATATGAACAGGGTTTAAACCTGTTTAAAATATCATTATTGAAATTTCATTATCATTTTATTTTTAAATATTCTGTAAACATAATAAAACCAGAGCAACACTTTTTAAAGCCACATTTTACTGTTACATTAATCTTTTCATATATGATGAGCATATCTCTGGCTAATTATGTAAATTAATGTAGGCCATCTGTTGATTTAGTATTATAATTCAGATACATTCTTGAAAACATACTGCAATGGCTTATTACAATATGTTCACAGCTCCACAGATTTTAAATTTTCTTCTTGTGTCTTTAGGTGTAATAAAATAATATATACAATAGATACAAAAGTTATGTATAAAAATGCTTCTCTAGAAGGTAGTATAATTTTAATCATTCATTGCTAGCATTAAGCAACTGTTTAATGTAAGAGCATAAAACATGCTATTGATCCATCACCCTTTATTAAAGATCAAAACATAAAGAATAGTTTTTTTTAATTCAGGACGCACAACTACAAAAAAAGGACTGGATACTACTAGTCCTAGGCCTAACTCTCAAAAAAGTTTTGATGTTTGATGTCTACAAAAATCACTTAAGGAGAGAGAAACCATTTCATAAAATTCAACTATTCATTTTTCAGTTTCACTGCACAAGAAAGTTTTTGCTTCTTGAACACTGTTGGGTGTTTCTTATAGATTTTTGGGTGCTGATCATGAATATCACATCAAAATTTACCCATCATGTACTGTTTCCGTTTTGTCATGATTTTTTCTTATATTTGTATCCAAACATTTTCACTCCCATAAGTGACTTATCAACCACGGTTTATGCAGCTTGGGCATGTCCAGGCATGGAATCAGGCCTGGTTGGAAGCTGTTCTGTGGAAGTTGACATCCTGGGCAGGTCTGAACAAACTTGACGCTGTCTCAGCATATTATAAAGGTGGCTTGCATACACCAACCCTGCTCATTTGGTTAATATAGATAGTCAGTGTGTATGTGTAGTATCAGTATAGTAAAGTATAGTATCTGTAGCAATATAACAGTAAGTAAGATGTTATAGACATGTTATAACTTTTGCCACGAATAGTCTTGAAATGTTATAGACATGTTGATGCTATAGACATTTTGGTGTCGGGCAATATGTCTTGTCAATGTTGTAACAGCCGCGGTATATTCTGCTATATCTGTGGCGAATATACACTTGCGCCTCAGAGACGTTGGATGACTGCTCTTGTGAAGAAAGCTTATCATCTGTATTTTGGTTGCAGAATTGGTGATCAAGACAAGGAATGGACACCTAACATTTGCTGTACAACATGTGCTGTCAGTCTGAGAGCCTGGCTCAGAGGCACTCAAAAGACGATGCCGTTTGCTGTTCCGATGTTATGTCGAGAACAGAAAGACCATGTGACGGACTGTTACTTCTGTTTGACTAATGTGTCTGGTTTCTCTGTCAAAAACAAGAAGTCAATTGAATATCCTAATCTGCCTTCAGCAATGAGACCCGTGCCACATGATGACAGTCTTCCAATTCCGAAACCACCAGAGGATTGGAACTTAGACAAACCAGATGAAGAAATTGCAATGCAGGGTACTGACAGTGACATTGACCCAGATTTTGAACCGTGCTCATCAGGCAATCCACATCTGATAACACAGTCTGAATTGAACGATTTGGTCAGAGATTTGGGTCTGTCAAAAGCAAAAGCCGAGCTACTGGGTTCGAGACTGCAGGAATGGTGTTTGCTGTCACCAGGTACGAAAATGTCTGTGTTTCGAGGCCAACATCATGATATAACCTAATTTTTGCACAAGTCGACAGTCTCTGTTTCTGTTGTGACATTGAAGGATTGTTCTCAGCCTTGGGTTGTAATCACAACCCGGAAGAGTGGCGTCTCTTCATTGATTTGTCAATGTTAAGCCTAAAAGCTGTTCTGCTACACAATGGCAATGTTTATCCTTCAGTACCTGTTGGCTATGCAGCACACATGAAATAAACGTATGAGAATATGGAACTGTTGCTGAAGCACGTCCAGTACAGCAGGTACAACTGGAATATCTGTTGTAACAGACTGAGGCGTGGTCCACCTCTTGAACCCTCAGGTACCACTCCGAACACCAGATGAAAGTGTAATCACTATTTATTTTATAATTACACTGTGCACAAAGCACCTTCCACTCCACACTCATAAACACAATAAACTCTCTCAATACTATAAACCAATCCTCCTCGCCCAGACACTTCGCCCTCCTACCTCCCAGCTCAGCTCAGTGTCTGGGCTTTCCCACAGTCCTTTTATATCCCCTGACCCGGAAGTGGTTCCTGGCCAAACCCACAAGTCCTTATTCCCTCCGGGCCAGGGTAAACAGTGCTTTCTTCAGCCCGGGAGCACGTCGTTCCTTCCTGTCATGTGATGATGACGCACTCCCGGGTTATAGGGCACATAAGAGCCCACTAGCCCCCCTACAGCGACTCCCGGTGGTCCCCAAGGTATCCAGCAGGGCTGTGTATATAAACTACAAAGTCCATGAGGCCCTGCTGGAACTCGGGGCACCATCATGCTGTCCGGAGGGCTCCTCCTGGTGGCCTGGGGGTGGCGACCAGAGTCTGTAGCCGGCCGTCCATCACACTGTGAAGATCTTAAAGTTGATGCTCTGTTACTAGGACTGCAGCTCGGCTATACAAAGTACTGTTGTTTCATCTGTGAATGGGACAGCCATGCCAAAGAGTCACACTATTCTCGACAGAACTGGCCACTCCGTAAAAAGTTAGTTCCAGGAAAGAAAAATGTGGCACATGAATCGCTTGTCGACCCGGCAAAGACATTTTTGCCTCCTCTTCATATAAAACTGGGACTCATGAAGAATTTTGTGAAAGCACTGAACAAGGAAGGCGAAGGTTTTCGTTATTTAAGGCAGATGATCCGAAGAATAACTGACACCAAGATCAAAGAGTGTCTTTCCAAAAAGATCACGTCTCGACCCAAGGTTTTTTTTTATTATAATAGAGAGATTTTATTAATTGGATCATTCTAATTGTTCATTACATACTCTACCTCAAGAGAATGAAACAGTAAAACAACAATGCTAAAAATTAAGCCAGTATGACCCAATAAAAACCAATAAAGACAAACAGTATGTATGTCTGTCTGAGAAAAAAATAAGTTTGCTTTGAATGTGCTGTACTGTAATTAATTTTATTTTTTCAAATAGCATTGTCAAAACTGCTTAATATAATTCAGTGACATAGTGGGTGGATATCTATCTTGACAACACTGAGCGCAAGGTAGGAAATAACCCTGGATTTACCTCAGAAGTCGGATGTCACACCTGAGTTGACTTCATTCCAGTAAAACATTCAGAAAATCAATATGGACGCCTCCAGGAAAACCTTTGTGATGCTTGCTCCATCGGAAAATTAGCAGCTGATAATAATGCATTTATTACATTGTAAACTGCTCAAAAAAATGAAAGGAACACTTTGAAAACACATCAGATCTCAATGGGAAAAAATCATGCCGGACATTGTCGTGCACAAGGAGAAACCCAGGACCCACTGCACCAGCATAAGGTCTGACAATGGGTCAAAGGATTTCATCCCAATACCGGGTAGGGCTCTGGCAGTGCTCATCCTGTTCCTCATTGCCCAAAGGAGCAGATGCCATTCCTGATGATGGGTTAAGGACCTTCTACGGCCCTGTCCAGCTCTTTTAGAGTAACTGCCTGTCTCTTGGAATCTCCTCCATGCCCTTGAGACTGTGCTGGCAGACACAGCAAACCTTCTGGCAATAGCAGGTATTGATGTGCCATCCTGGAGAAGTTGGACTACCTGTGCAACCTCTGTAGGGTCCAGGTATTGCCTCATGTTAATTGTAGTGACACTGACCATAGCCAAATGCAAAACTAGTGTAAAAAACAGTCAGAAAAGATGAGGAGGGAAAATGTCAGTGGCCTCCACCTGTTAAACCATTCCTGTTTTGGGGGTTGTCTCATTGTTGCCCCTCTAGTGCACCTGTTGTTAATTTCATTAACACCAAAGCAGCTGAAACTTATTAACAACCCCCTCTGCTACATAACTGACCAGATCAATATCCCAGAAGATTCATTGGCTTGATGCTATACTCTGATTAAAAAGTGTTCCTTTAATTTTTTTGAGCAGTATATTTTGTAACACCATAGCGACATGTCCACAGATAGAAGTTGTATACAACTGATTTAATAAGACACAACTAGTCAGGTCTGCTAATAAACAGTATAATACTCCAGCTTTCAATACAATTGAACATCACAATTTTAGATTGAAGTCATTATCTGACGTTGGACAAACTTGGATTTGACAGACCAGCCTGGAGTTTCTGAGTTGGAAACTGACTTAAGGGGTTGTTTCAGTTGAAAATTCTTACTTCCCACTTCAAATTGAACAAAGATATAGATAGCTCTGTGCAATAACTAAGGGCTATAAAGTTTAAAGGAATGACCAGGAAAGGAAATGTAAACTAGCAGAAAGTCAAAACAAAAGTTTGAATGTCAATACCCAACCCAAATCTATACCTAAAATTCATAGTAAGAGAAATCAAAATATAGAAATCAAAGCAAAAGTCAGAAACTGGTAAATGTTAATAACAAACTAACAAATGCACAATGGTAGGTTGTTCTTAGATATCCGCAAATTCAGATGGTAGTGCCTTTGATGCGCCAGTTCTTATATCAGTACACTGATAGCATCAACCATGTAACTTCATTTCCCATAACTATTGTAGTTGCATGTTGATGACAGTGCCACAAAATGGCACCAAGGAAAAGGCAATATGGCGATTAAAACACATATAAACACTTTCACTTCACAAAATAGCAAAGGGTGAAGCCTTCAAAAATAACCCACAAAAAAAGTTTCACCCCAAGGCAATCCTGGCCCAAAGCAAAATGAGAGGCTATAGGCCTTGCTATGCCTCAAAACAGAGGCCACATTTTTAAATTCCAAGGGAAAAGCCAAGAGTATCAAAAGTTTTAAGGATATCTCTCCAGGGGAAGGACCATGAAAACTCTAGCTGTGGTTGGAGAGAGGTCCACAAGAAATCTTTATAAAATGTAAGAGTTTTTTAACAAAAATAGAAGAACACTTAAAAGACAAAAAAGGAAGCAAAAAGGTATTGCCTAAAAAGCAATCCTCTGAAAACAAGTCCCAATACAAAAAATAAAAATCAGAAATCTTAAAATAGGAGCAGAAATCACAAAAAACAGTAAATACAAAGAAACAATAAACAAAATGAAAACTCACCAAACATATTCAGGGACTTCTACATGGATTTAATGGCAGATCGCACTTAACTTGAAGGTGCATTATAACCACCTACTTTGTAGGAATGTGAAGCTCAACAGGCATTATTGGATTCTTCCACTCAACCTTGTGCTAGTTAAAATCTCTACTAATGCCAAACATGACTTCACTTTTCTCTCCTTTGCTTCTAGAACATCCCTAATATCAACATCTCCTGGTCTTCCAGGTGTTTTCCTGAACATCCTCTCCCACTCTATAGAATATTTATTGCATTCCCTTATCACATGTTCTACTGTTTCTAGAACCATAAACTGTTCACTTATACCATCCACATGTTTTCCAATGATTTTCAAAGTAGACTGTAAATCAGTGTGACAAAACCGGAGTTGTGACATCCACACTTCTTCCTTTCTGGAATTTCCTGTAAAGTGTCAAACCTGAACAGATTTACATAGCCCACAATACCACCTTCCAGTTGTTCGTCTGTCCCACACCTCCTGCCATTTTATAATTCCTACCTTCTTATTAATGAATTTTACCTCTTCTTTACCCAAGTCCACTGATATATCCACCTCCAGATTCTGAAGTGCTTTATTTTGCAGTTGCATCAGTACCTTCATTTCTATACACTGCTACATAAGATGGTACCCAGCAAAACTGAATCTCTATTCCCAATTCCCAATCTTATAATCTCATGCAGAATAAGATATACTTTTCTTAGTAAATCCTTCCTGCAAGATCAAAATGATTTTACATTTTTAATACAGGTACAGAATCTAAACAAATAATTTCCAATTTTGGATTTACTTTTTTGGCCCACAGAAGCCCAATGATTATTGTTACAAAGAGAGCTGAATAAACAGACAAACCATCTGACAGTCTCTTTTCAAGTTTAACATTAAAAGAAGAAACATTGACTGCCAAACTCTCTCAATTAGTCAATGGGTCCTTAGAACCATCTGTACGTATTTGCAAAAATTAATGATAATTTTGCCACAAATACTCCAACACTCCCTCGTGCACCCTTTCACCATATGTTTCTCTAGAAGTTCAAGGTTAACAACTAACTCATGAAATTCCCTTGGTGGAATCCCTGGCCAGATCCCCATTGGGCTAATCTGAATATTGTCAACTCCATATTCCTTTCCATACTTCTTCAGTAGCCACTCAAAACTATTCCAATTTTCATCTTCTTCCTCTTCGGCTTTCCCTTCATTATCTATATATTCCCAACAATCAGCTTTAGCTTAATGCTTATCATTTCATCCTTTTAAATTTATCCAGTACATTAGACTTATTTTTTCTCTCCTTAAGTTTAAAGGCATTTCTCCCATTTCAACCTCAGATGCCTCCACAGGAACAGTCCTGTATGCTTCACAACAAATTCTCAAAGCAATGGCCTGCACCACTTTTAACTGATTTAATACTGAGTTGACAGCTTCACCATAAACTATAAACCTATAATCTACAAAAAAATGCAGTAAAGTCTTAATATACTGCCAACAAACTACACGTATGGCAAGGGACTGCACCCCCCATAAACATTTCTAAGGTTGGAAGCAGTGATGAAAAGATGTCCCCGTCTCTTGATGGAACCACCCAATAAATACTGAGTGCATAAAATATTTTTTAAAAATGCCTAAATATTTTTAAACAAAGCAAAAAGAATAATATATTAAACATATTGACTAAATGATAAATGAAAAGAAATAATATTAACCCAAAAAATTCTAAATAATTCAAACTGAATGAAATGAATGAAAAAGACAACTTAAAGGAACATTAACATAATCCAGAAGATAACAAGAATAATTTCTAATAATTGTTAACAATTGCTATGAAAAACTAAATGCAAAAATCAGATGCAATGCGTCAGAAAACCTGTAATGGCAAGTAACCTTTAACAAAAAAGCTTACACAAGTCTATAAAAATATTCCAACATACAGAATTGTAACAGACACAGCATATAGCAACAGGGTCATAAACAGGGTGACAGTCTGGCACACAAACTACACCGACACACAGCCAATTCTTGATGAGCCAGTTTACCAAAATGTACAAGAAAAATATTAGAACACTCAGGAAAACGAACAAAGACCCTAGGAGAATGCAGAGACCACCACAATGCAACTTCCCTTAGACTAGGGCAGAGCACACTGCACATTTATCAATGTATTCATTAAAATATACCATTCTAAAACATTTGGTGATGTGGATGGTAGCCAAAAATATTTTATAAAACACAGAAAAGAGCTGTCAGAGGGGAGCACAAAGCTGCTCAGAAATGTCTGTCTGTCTTTCACAATTATCACTAATGATCTGAACTCATAATGTATCATTATTTTTATTTTTAATTTTGTACCCTTTCTACATCCCATAATTATGACATCATCATTCTTTCCTCTTAAATTTGTTTGTTATTATTCTGTTTTGCACTTGGAGCTCAGACTTTACTAGAGGCCTTATTAAGCTTGTGTGTGATACCATGGCAGCCATCATATGTAATACCAAGACCATTGCTCTATTACTGTATGTTTCAAATGGAAGATCTTTTGTTGGTCTAAAAAAGTAGTTTCACTGGTAATACTTCAAGATCATTTTGAAATAACTTAAGCTGTAATCTAAGAATAGGTCATCACTGGTGATGAATGAAACAATTCATATGAAACTGAATTTGCAAACACAGTCTGTGTATCACTTCAACAAAATAAAAAAAAATGGAGTCCAGAATAAAGAAGCTTTTATTTTTATCCAGAAGGGTTTTCGTGTATTAATTCCACATGCCTAAGTATTTAATTAAAGATATCTATTGAAAAAAAAAACAGACTCATTTCCTATCACATGTACAATTTTTGTTGCGCCATCAGACGATTGTTATGTGTTTTCTGTGGTAAGAGGACACTGACTGTGCCAGTTATGATAACAATCTCAATGATCACAATTCGGACCCGGGTTCGCTTCCCGGGTCCTCCCTGCGTGGAGTTTGCATGTTCTCCCCATGTCTGCGTGGGTTTCCTCCGGGCACTCCGGTTTCCTCCCACAGTCCAAAGACATGCAGGTTAGGTGGATTGGCGATTCTAAATTGGCCCTGGTGTGTGCTTGGTGTGTGGGTGTGTTTGTGTGTGTCCTGTGGTGGGTTGGCACCCTGCCCAGGATTGTTTCCTGCCTTGTGCCCTGTGTTGGCTGGGATTGGCTCCAGCAGACCCCCGTGACCCTGTGTTTGGACTCAGCGGGTTGGAAAATGGATGGATGGATGATCACAATTCCAAAGATACACAGGAGACAGAAATGAAACTTGAGGTCCCATGGAACGTGTGAATTCTCTTCTGTAGGAATCAACAAACTGGAAATGGTGGTTGTTAGATAATGGCTGTCTGGGGTGTTAAGCAGCTTTTCATATAGTGAGTTTACTGGTGGAGAAAACTTAAAAATGCATGATGGTGTGTTTTGGTGAAACTTTAAAAAAATGCACTGTACCTCCATAGTAATTTTAACAAGAGACATAAATATAATTGATTTTACTGGTGTGCAGGCAGTGTGAATGACTTTTTAGTGAACAATATTCATCCATCCATCCATCCATTAGCCAACCCACTATATCCTAACTACAGGGTCATGGGGGTCTGCTGGAGCCAATCCCAACCAACACAGGGCGCAAGGCAGGAAACAAACGCTGGGCAGGGCACCAGCCCACCACAGGGCACACACACTAGGGACAATTTAGAATCGCCAATGCACCTAACCTGCATGTCTTTGGACTGTGGGAGTAAACCGGAGTACCCGGACGAAACCCACACAGACATGGGGAGAACATGCAAACTCCACGCAGGGAGGACCCGGGAAGCGAACCCGGGTCTCCTAACTGTGAGGCAGCAGTGCTACCCACTGTGCCACCCGGAACAATATTCTTTCTTTTCTATTCCTAAAAACTCTTTAATGAGCTTTTTGTTTTGTGATTATGAATGATCATCTAAACCAACCCTCGAGTTTCCCCTGCAAGTTTCAAACTAGGCCAACACCAAACTGTTATTGACACCAATGTGACACCCGGTTGTGTACCATTATCATAAACAGAAAGACCAATCAACAATGTTACTTTCAAACTGAAACAATACGTGAATTATGTTAACAGAACATAGTCACAATAATCCTGACGCTGTTTAGTATTATTTACACAGGCTGCTAGCTATTCCTGGCCTCATTCAGTAGCCATGGACTGGCATTTGTTGTTCAGAAGGTCTTAGGCCTACCTTAGCTTTCTGTCTTTAGTAACAAAAGAATTAGACAGTTCTTGTCTTCCCACATTGACATGTTGAGCAAGGCTTACACTGTGAATCTCTCTCTCCTTTAGAGTAGGGGTGGGCAAAGTCAGTCCTGGAGGGCCACAGTGGCTGCAGTTTTTTGTTCCAAGCCAGTTGCCTAATTAGAAAACAGTCCTTGTCAATATTTACATTTCATGGCTTGTTAGTGCTTTAACTCTGCCATGTCAGATCATTCTCATAACCTAGATTTTTGTTTTCCTTTCTAAGGATATCATCTAAATGATTTAAAGTCTAAAACGGAGGAGTAATTCTCAGCCCTTCTCTTTTTCTTTCCTTCAAAGTATTTAATTAAACCAAACAGGTGTAAATGAAAATGAACTAAATGGAGAAATGGTGGTCTCTTTTGTCATTTGCATCTTATTGCTAATAAGGAGCAATTAAAAACCAAAATACAGCTGTTTAAGACTAGAATAACCAATAAGGGTTCAAAATATTAATGAGCGAGACAACTAAAATGAACCAGAAGTGTTACCTGAGCAATAAGTGCTTCTTATTAAGCAATTGGGTTGGAGCAAAAACCTGCAGCCACTGCGGCCCCCCAGGAACGACTTTGCCCACCCCTGCTCTAGAGGTTCCATGAAGAACTTCTCTTTGTTTAATACCAAGTGAGTGGTGCCTTTCACAAAGCCAGTAATGGTTATTATATTATATTTAAGTGATAATGCATTAGGAAAATTAAGTATGCACAATCCTACCTCTGTCAATGTAATAATCACCTGGTAATTGTAAACTCTTTAATTCTGCGAATCTTTCAGACTGCAGTGCCTACTGATCATGTGTGGAGTCTAGAGTCAGACATATAGTTTAGAAAAATGAGTTCCCAACAGAATGTTAGGAAGTTCTCTGTACAGTATAAGGACATTTAGAAGCCATCTTTACTTCTCCTACAAATGAATCACAGAAGTGAAAATTGTCAGTAGCTCAGCTACTGTAAGTAATGGCAAAAACATATTTTGCTGTGTGTCATTTTCTGTCAGCTTGCAGAATCTTGTGTATCTTAGCAACATATGAAAAACAAAGAAATGATGCAAAATGTCATTTTTTTGCAGCACTAGCTATTTGTAGAAATGATCAAGTACCAAACAAGTAAGCACTAGGATTCTGGGTAGAGTTAGTTCAATATACTTCTGTAAAATTAATCTACAGTATCTTTGATATATTTGTGTGTTTTTGCCTGAAGATGGAGGACATTTTTAACTAAGCTCAACTAACTCAAGTGAAAATTAGTACTGAAAGAGAAAACGCATGTAGGATCGTACAAGAAATGCTGAGTGTAAAAAAACAAGTTCAGCTAATTACAAGGAGAATTCATACAAATAGACCAATATTTGAAAAAAATCAAAAGGGAAAGAGCTCTATATAATGAAATTACTGTGTACTGAAGTAAATAGCGATGGGTAAAGTGATATGCTGAAAACCAAAGCTTTACACTGAAAAAAGATGAATAACTAAATACAGTGCCTAAAAGTCTGAAATATTAATCTCAGTTCCTAATATAGCAAACCAGATGAACAACTTCTTTAACAAGGTTTGACCACCCTAACCCACTCTCACCTCGGAGTGCTGCACCCTCCACCCATCCTTCTGCTGATGCCAGCATAGGAGAGAGTTTCCCCCCACCCATAATTACAGTAGCCCAGGTAAGCAGAGAGCTGAGGAGATTTTGTGCCAGCAAAGCAGTGGGTCCAGATGGAATATCGCCACGACTGCTGAAAGCTTGTGCGTTGGAGCTGGGGAGTCTACAGCGCATCTTCAACCTGAGCCTGGAACAGGGGAGAGTCCCGAGGCTTTGGAAAACATCTTGCATCACCCCAGTCCCAAAGGTATCACGTCCTAGTGAGCTGAATGACTTCCAGCCTGTCGCTCTGACGTCACATGTGATGAAGACCATGGAGAGGCTGCTGCTTCACCATCTGAGGCCACAGGTCCGCCACGCCCTCGACCCTCTGCAGTTCGCATACCAGGAGAAAGTGGGAGTGGAGGATGCCATCATCTACATGCTACACCGATCCCTCTCCCACTTGGACAGAGGCAGTGGTGCAGTAAGAATAATGTAGACTTCTCTAGCTCCTTCAACACCATCCAACGTCTACTCCTTAGGGACAAGCTGACAGAGATGGGAGTAGATTCATACCTGGTGGCATGGATTGTGGACTATCTTACAGACAGACCTCAGTATGTGCGTCTCGGGAACTGCAGGTCTGACATTGTGGTCAGCAACACAGGAGCGCCGCAGGGGACTGTACTTTCTCCGCTCCTGTTCAGCCTATATACATCAGACTTCCAATACAACTCAGAGTCCTGCCACGTGCAAAAGTTCGCTGACGACACTGCTATTGTGGGCTGCATCAGCAGTGGGCAGGAGGAGGAGTATAGGGACCTAATCAAGGACTTTGTTAAATGGTGCGACTCAAACCACCTACTCCTGAACACCAGCAAAACCAAGGAGCTGGTGGTGGATTTTAGGAGGACCAGGCCCCTTATGGACCCCGTGATCATCAGAGGTGACTGTGTGCAGAGGGTGCAGACCTATAAATACCTGGGAGTGCAGCTGGATGGACTGGACTGAACTGCCAATACTGAAGCTCTGTGCAAAAGAGGACAGAGCCGACTGTACTTCCTTAGAAGGCTGGCGCCCTTCAACATCTGCAATAAGATGCTGCAGATGTTCTATCAGACGGTTGTGATGAGTGCCCACTTCTACGCAGTGGTGTGCTGGGGAGGCAGCATAAAGAAGAAGGACGCCTCACGCCTGGACAAACTGCTGAGGAAGACAGGCTGTATTGTGGGCATGGAGCTAGACAGTTTGACATCTGTGGCAGAGTGACGTGCACTGAGCAGGCTCCTGTCAATTATGGAGAATCCACCGCATCCACTAAAGTGTCATCTCCAGACAGAGGAGCAGCTTCAGCGACAGACTGCTGTCAATGTCCTGCTCCACTGACACACTGAGGAGATTGTTCCACCCCCACACTATGCGACTCTTCAATTCCACCCTGGGGTAGGTAAACGTTAACATTATTCAAAGTTATTGTCTGTTTTTACCTGCATTTTTTTTCACTGTTTAATTTAATATTGTTTTCCTTATCAGTATGCTGCTGCTGGAGTATGTGAATTTCCCCTTGGGATTTAATAAAGTATCTATCTATCTATCTATCTATCTATCTATCTATCTATCTATCTATCTATCTATCTATCTATCTATCTATCTATCTATCTATCTATCTATCTATCTATCTATCTATCTATCTATCTATCTATCTATCTATCTATCTATCTATCTATCTATCTATCTAATAGAACAGATTAACATAGTTTTGATCTCACTATAATGTTGGACACGTCGTATCTGTGTTTTCTGTTTTTGTCCATCTGTATCTTGATAATTAATTTGTGATCATGTGTGGCATTGCTTCAGAGGTAAAACTCACTGATATTCACAGCATTTCCTTTAAGAAATTAGTCAAATGTTTAACAAAAATATGCTATTGCAAAATATTTTACACTTACAACTATAATATCCAAAGAAGTCATCTTCTGAAGGGTAATTTTTATTTTACTTTTTAAACTGTTTATGGACTTCCCGATGATACTAAACATATTAGTATGCTAGACGGGCCTCATGTATAACACCGTGCGTAGAACTCACACTATAACATGGCGTAAGCACAAAAGCGGGATTGTGCGTACGCACAGAAAAATCCAGATGCAGGAATCTGTGCGCACGCATACTTTCACGTTCTTCCACTACATAAATCCCGATTTGCGTGAAAAGTAACGCACGTGCACGCGCCTTCTGTCCCGCCCCAACTCCTCCCAGAATTACGCCTCTTTGAATATGCAAATCAATATAAATAGCCTTCTGTGAAAAGACAATGGGAAAAGCACAGGGGAAAATATAAGAATTTCAGCGAATACCAAGTGGAGGCAAAGGAAAAACATACTATTTGTTGGTTTAAACAGTGGTATAATCAACAAAAGAAAGTTGATCGAGTGACAGAGTGTCGGAAAAACTTGAAAGATCAAATTCACAAAGTCGCACAGTGCCCGAAATAAATAAGAAATCACATATCAAAGTCGCTGTGAAAAGGCGAGTTGTAGCCCACCGTCTGAGTGTCATATGAAAGCTTATTAGGGTACAAACAAAAAACATAGGCACACAGTGGGAAAAAAGCACGAAATGTCAACTTTAATCTCGAAATTTCCACTTTAATCACGTAGTTTATTTTGCCATTAAAGTAGAACATTCATAAACTTCATCTTAAAATCGTTTATTTTACTAGTTTCTCAAGTAGCACGTTAAATGCTTTTTTCTGTGTTTGATCTTCTATGTGCTCTATATGTGTGAATCACTACGTGCTTCCGTTCTTTCTCTTTCTCCGACAGGACACAGAATGCATTACATTCAAGATATTACAGCTCTCTGAATAATTCAATTACTGAGATGTATACGTGATATCATTTTCATGATGATAGGAATGAAAGCATGTTATTAAACATGGGAACACGGTGGCGAAGTGATTGTTCATATCTCACGCAAGAGGCTTGCTGCACCATGTGCGACCTTCGATGAAATAATTTATTACAGAAGTACTGTCTCTTTCAAACGTACTAACCTCCAATTCCTGTCCATACTTTTCTTTCTCCAATCGCCACACAATCAGCTCTGTAATAGACGTTAAGCCATTTGTAAGCTTAGAACGCCGATTCTTCAAAACTTTTAAGGAACATTGAAATACCTTCGTAGTACATGTTTAATTATTCTATTCGTCTATCCTTCCAGTGTCGCGTCAGCACCAGCAAGAATACAGCGCAAGGCAGGAGCTATCCTTGAACTAGCTATACGCTGCGGCACCGTGTCCTCACATGTTTAATTATTAGCAATACAGATTATTTAAACGAAGTTAAAGTTTTATCTGTATACTATAAGCAACATATTTTGCTGCATTTCATCTTAAAAATGATATTGTCATCATACGCGCTTTATAAAGTAGCGCAGGTTGTGCAATATTATAACTGTAGTGCAAGTTTACAGTGAGGTGATTGAGTGCGTTTATAGTTCTTGGGATGAAACTGTTTCTGAAACGCGAGGTCCGTACAGGAAAGGGTTTGACGCTTTTTGCCGTGGTTGAGGTAGTGTGTACTTGAAACTGTATACCGATAATTCTCTTTCCGATCATCTGCTGCTGTGATTCACACTCAGATACAGTGATATAAATACTCCGAGTGGTGCAGTGAGAGTAATATGGAAAAAGATGATCCGCAGTGGCAACCCTTAATGGGAACAGCAAAAAGAAGAACAAGATGCAGTGAGCGTAACAACGCTAAAGCAGTTCTGGTATTTGGAATACTATGGCTATTCCTTGGCCCATTATATTGCTACAGGTTAATCACAATCAGATGCATTACACTAATAAACAATATGCAGTTAATTTCAGTGTATTTATAAAGCCGCGTCAGGAATGTGGAGCTAAGAAAGAAAGGATGAGCACACAGGAACAGTAGTTTGACTATTCTGTGGACCATTATATTGTTACAGGTTAATTACAATCAGATGCATTAAATTTATGAACGATATGCGGTTAATTTCAGTGTATTTGATAAAGCCGCCGCCGTGGATGTGGATCTAAGAAAGGGTAACCGCACAGGAACAGTAGCACTGCTTTGACACTGGGTGCCGCCAGTCTGCAAAACCGGGCGGATAAATTGCGTACGCCAAGGAATGAGTTACCGTGGAAATGTGCGTGGCTTTACGCCAAGTTTAGGTTGTATACATCGCGATTTGAGCGTGGAAAGGTTCGTATGCAACATTTCTGTGCGTACGCACCGTTTATACATGAGGCCTCAGATGTCTTGATATCAATAAAACTGTATAAATAAAGTAGGTTCATAGTCAAAACTTGTTCTCTCTTGATACATTGGTTCAGCTGAGTGCACTAGTACAGCAGGTGAAGAGATACTCCTCAGCAACAGAGTAATTAATGCCAATAGTGAACGAAACAATTGGCTATACATTTCTAAATGCAGAAGACCAGATATAGTTCCAGTATTCAGTAACATTACAAATGGGCTTAAACTAAACAAAGCTAAACAAGTTGTGTTTTAGTTTATTCTACTGTAATATATCTGAGGGAGTGCCATATCAATTACAGAAGGTAAAAAAGATGAAAAGCACAGAAAATAGTGCCCTCCATTTTTCTGCCTACATAATGTCATGCATTTCAGAGACAGCTTAAGGGGCTCTAATGATAGTAGTTATCTGTCTAACCAGGGGATGGCACTGTGTGTTAATACCTTCTCTCTTCTTTCCTATGCAGAATGGAAGACTGACGACCGTTTCATCTCTGATGTCACTTCTGTTGTTCGCCTGCATGGAACTCATATGACCAGCATTTCAGCCATCTCTGAGTCAGTCAGTCAGTCTCCCATCTGAAAAGATGTCAACCTTATCTTTAATCCTTATTCAGGAAAAGATCCCAGTCGTCCCACGGGAGAAAGACCTTCCGAGACTAAGGTCATAAAACTTATGAAACCGTTTCTGGACAAAGGCAGAACCGTAACAACAGTTGTGTAAAGTGTGACAGCAGCTTCCACCTGCAGCAAAAGTAATTTGTGTACTGAAGTAGCATTGCACATGTACTTTGTCAGCATGCCTGTGTCAATTAAACATAGGAAGCTCTGCAGTCTACTTGTGACTTTATGCTGTAGCAAGATAAGTAAATAAATATAGATGCTGTAGCTCTCTTCACAACAATTGGGCTTCTTCTACGCTATGTGTAAGTGAAAGCTACAGTAGACTTAGTTTGAACAGCCATGAAAGTTCACATATGTGTGTAGGAATCTTCCAAATACACCGTAGACATCAAATTTACTTCAAGATAACTGTCAGAATTTAAACTTCTCTAAACTTCACATTAACTTCAGTTTCAAAACAAAATAAGAAAAATGATATTCGCTTGGCACAAATATAAGTAAAACCTTGATCACAGCAGGAATATGGTTAGAAATAGCATTAAATAACTTATCTTTTATATAACAATAGGTTTTCACATTAGTATTGTACCCTTTTAAATTCACTGAAGGTGCTCTTTAAACTAGATTAATTCTCATAAAACTCAAAATTACTTAGAAATCTTTAGTTTTCACTTGTAATGAGGTACCTTTTTTCAACATTTACTAAAAATCATTAACTTTACTACCATTTGCTCTTTAAGCTTTATAACACGCAACGACTATGAATGCAAACACATTGGATTTATCTCCACATTAAGCACAGCATGAAAGGTTAATAGATCTGAGTCCTTAGTTGCAGTTTCCAAGCTAAACCACTTCTCACACCAAGTTAACTTTACTATTGTGGTAGAGCTCCTACTGGTTTTGGCCTGAAAAATTTGCGCTTTAACACAGTCTAATCACTGTTGTTTGTAATCACTATGCGAACAATGCGCTATGGGCTCTGCTTATCTGCTGCATCAGATCCTCATTGCGTCGTTTCTCCTACCCATATTGAGCAGTCGAGTTCTCACTGTACAGGCCGGTTCTTTTAAACGGGCGTTTATTGCTTGGGCTCTTGTTACTCACACCGTCACGCCTCCACGCCGTGAGAACTCTTTGGCCGCTTGTCATGAAAAGAGGTCCTTAAATCACTTTGTCTGTTTTAGCTTCAGACGTTTCAGTTTGAAACCTTTAATGCAACATGGCAGAGCCTCACGAGAGACATCCGCCCACCTGCGGTCCATGGGGCAGGTCCTTCTCATGTTCTCCTGATAACCCCTAAGTGTGTTCTCGCGTGACACATTACTTTACATACAGTACATATTATTTTAAAGTCACTTAATAACAAGTAAATTGTAAATTTACTATATACATCACGTTTTTAAATTTAGATATTTAAACTATATATTTATAAGGTTATGTAACACATTATAAATCAATTATCTACAACACGAACTTTACATTAAATATTGTTCAACAGCATCTACAGGTACTGTATATAACATTTGATGTGGCATTTGTATGAGTAACATAAAAGTTTTTAATATAAAGAACATTACGAAACATAATCACAAACAGAACTTTGCACAATATCTTGGTGAGCTCTGTAGGCACTGCTGTTTCGTTGAAGGACATGTGTGTCAGATTCACTGGCCAGGATGATGCCCGACCTGTTGCTACATCGAAACGGTGCCATCTTTCTCCTTTATGCCTGGTGCAGCTGAGCTGTTCTTATGTGTAAGTGGATGTTTCTTACAGGGAGGGCTCTTTTCTCTTTCTCTGATGTAGAACCCTCATCCTCATCTGAGTTCAGCTGTGTTATAACACATCTTTATTTGAAAACAGCAGTGTCACATAGAGGGACCGTTAACGTGACTAAGAGAATAAAACTGAATAAAAAGAAAAATGTTAACCTTTGAAAGTACCATAAATTTACAATGGCTGTTACAGAACCAAATCAAATGTATGTTTTTATTTTATTATAGTAACAATAAGAGAAGCTCACTACTCAGTCAAAACAGTAATTCTGGGAAGTGGCCAGAATCGAATCCGCGACATCTTGATTATGAGTCAGCAGTTCTTACCACTGTGCCACCTAAGCAGTCGTGTCAGTGTTGTACCTTAACCCGAATTATTTTTCTTCTGTTAAATCCTTGAATAAAAGCACACTTGTTTTATTAAAGTGTTTATTTGATATTTGGACTTCAATCTTCACTCATTTTACACTTCATGTCAAAATGTTGTCATTAGTACTATAACATGAAAAATTTCCTGTTTTATGTATGTGTCCAACACTTCTTTCCTCATATTTCTTGTCATCCTACACTTACACAGATTGTTGTAGACATGGAACACACATGAAATGCATGTGTTCCAAATAATGATATATTACTTACCCTATACAACTCTAGGCACCTCACACTGAGATAAACAGACTTGAGCTGGGAGAACGTTTTGCCCGAGTTGAGCTCCATCAGTGAGAGATATGGGATAGCAGACTATTTGCCGCTTGTACTGATCGACATATTTACAAAACAAAAGACGCTGATGGAGAGGTGAAAAGGAATTTAAGGTGACCTGTGATTACAAGTTTTTTTGTAGACATCAGGGAATCTAGTGTTAAAAGATCATTTAATTTAATCTTCATTATACGGGGTCATAGATGTGCCGCAACCAATTTTTCTGTGTCTGCTTAATTGCTTTAGTATAGGTTGTTAAAGCCTTCTTGATAAATTGAGCTGAGAGTTATTTCATAGTGAAGAACAGTAACTTCATGTTTGAAACAGTCAAACAAACAACACGGTGCAAGTAATATTTTGCCTCATAAATTTTAATTGGTGCATAGCCTGAAATATGACTATAAAAGGCAGGAAAAAGATGAATGTTGAATTGTGCATCTTTTCCCATTGACAGGGGCTCTTGGTCGTGTGCTACTCTCATCTCACCTCAATTTGATGTGCATTACTGTGAAAACATGGTATAACTCTGCGTAAGTGATGTTAAGGAAAAGTATGTTGTAGATAAGATACCCGAAAAACATTAGAAAGCTCCAAAGAAGAAAACAAAAACAATGTACAAGTCATTCATTAACTAGACAACACAAGAGGGCCTTCTATAAATAAACACATAAAGATCATTCATCTCAGTAAGTCCCATGGCCATCACCATATTACTGTTAAATATCACAAGCCTTTCCTCTGGGGTGAAAGCACATCATAAATCACTGCTCTAGTATAGAAAGATTTGCAGTTTAAAAAATGGAAAAACTGTAGTTGTGATACTGTATGTTGATCTTCAATAAAGAGCTTGGCCAATGAGTATTTTATAGATAAAGATCTCAAGTTTTGTGTTCTGGAATCCCACCTCTGACAGTCCCAAATGTCTGAGGAAAGGGCCACGCTAACAGATACAGCACTATTTTTGATTTCACATTCTCATGGTGTTTCAAATGAACAGAAATGTGCCTGGTAATCATGAATCACAAAACTATTGGGCTATTTTAGCCTAATATTATCAATAAGCTAGCAATTCCAGCAATACTGAATTTGTTTCATTTTCCAATAGAATCACAAACATATGGTGTTAAGCAATCAGGTAAATCTATGCCACTGAGACAGATAGAAAGGTGTTTTATATACATTTTTTTTTCCCTCGCTATATTTTCTTGTAGGGAGGAGTGGTGGCTCTGAGGCTAGGGATCTGCACCGTAAATCGGAAGGTTGCTGGTTCAAATCCTGTAAACCCCAGAATTGACTCTACTCCATTGGGCCCTTGAGCAAGGCACTACACCTTCAATTGCTTCATCCTGGGCATGACATTAATTAACATCCAGCCATGCAAGCAGGTTCTCCAACTTGCAGGGAACATTTGGAGGTTGGTTGCAGGATTGGCACTCCAGCCACCATAAAAAAAAAACTCACACTGTTCCAGTGTGGTGCTGAGGTCCCACCTGGTGCACTTGTGTCCCAATCCAGGTGGTTCATTGTGTGGTGGGTGCTACAATGCTATCAGCTCATGCTCCCAACCTCTGCTCTCTTTCTGTCTTTATATATTATAAAAGGAATAGACTCGACACACTTAAAAAAGTTTGGGGCAGCCACCCGTACATTATTCCCTGCTGCAAAAGGCTTTTAAATAGTACAGAGATGTTCTCAGTATGGAGTCCAAAACAGAACTGCTGAGGGTTTGCAAAGATGGCGGCTTTAAGGGATCAGACAGGAAGTGACGTAAGGGAACCGGAAGTGATGTTCTTCTTATGTTAGATTGGGTGCTGGAAGTGATATTCTTCTGGGCGCCGGGACCGGAAGTGACATTCTTCTGAGCGCCGGAACTGGAAGTGATGTCATCTGCTCTGAATCAGACAGGTTTTCCAGCGGCTGGTCTGCAGAGATAACAGGAGAAGGTTTAGTGCACCCCGCCACCCCCTGGCCTGGCGTGGAATTAGCTTTGCTTGGTCCATACAACATCCTCCTATTCGCGTATGTATGACAATATATATATAACATACGAACATACGAACGGGGCCGCAGCTGTGACGAATGCGCCTCAGTAACTGCCACTCCGTCATCTTCGGCCCGGGGACGCTGCAAGCGGTGGCTGGACACAGGCTGGAGGGGGTCGATTTTGCCGCAGTGTAGTGTTCATCGGGCGGCTCCCGACGGCAAGCAGTTTCACTGCCCGCCCCCCACTGCAAGTGGTGACCCTGTTGTGGCTGAACGGAGGCCATTGAGGGTGAATGGGGAGGCGGGGGATAGCATTGTAGTGTGCCTCGGATGGCTGTGTGTTGAATGGGGGTGCGGCTGGACACTGCAGGCAGCATACTGTAGTGAAGGTGACTGCGATGTGGGCTGGTGATGAACCGCCCCTCACTGCCCCCATTCATTCTCAATAGCAAGCCTACTTGTACTGTTACGCACATAGCAGGAAGTTGTCTCTTGTCAGTACAGGGTGGTCCAGATCTAATTCTGCAGATCCAGATCGTCTGGATGACTTTGATTTATGCGGGGACGATTCCAGTTCGGCGCAAAAACGATTCTTCATGTCGTCAGTTCGCACACTTCTCGATGGTCTGGGATTTTTCGAGTGATTTTCTATGTAATAAACTGAATAAGTTATAGCGTAATGAAAATTGCATAATTAGATCTGGACCACCCTATACATCAGACATGTTGACGACTGGTGCCTAATCTGCTGTGATAGCGTGTACAGTGCTGTACAGAAGAGCTCATCTTAACCTTTTGTCTTCACCCTTGAAGAATATCTCTAAAACACAAATCTGATGCAAGTGCTGGTGCTAAAGTAAAGAAGAGAAAAACCATCACCATTGAAAATAAAGTAGAAATAATAAAAAGGTCAGAAAGAGGTAAAATTCCATCATTTATTGGCAGAGCACTTGGTTACAGTTGGTCAACAATAACATTTATTAAAGTAATGTACCTGTTCCGACTTACAGTACATACAAATTCAACTTAAGTACAAACCTACAGTCCCTATCTTGTACGTAACCCGAGGACTGCCTGTATATTTTTTTCTCATCCGGCGTGCTCTGGATGAGTGTGCTGGTGGGAGGCCACCTGAAATTATACTCTATCGGATCAACGCGTCTCACACAAAGTTTGAATGGGAAAGCCATAGGTCATTTTTTCTTAACAACTTAGTACAATAATTTTGTTGCAAATTTCCAGAAACATTCGTCTCCACGTTTATTTTCATCTGGAACATTTTATGAGAACTAAACTGGCCCAAAAGAGGTAAATTGTAAAACCCTTCAAGAGCAATGTTTCTGTCTTTCCACTCCCCAAAAAGCCTTTATAAACTCAAAAGAAGACCTCTTTATTAATAGGGAATCTCAGCTCTTTTACTCATCACTCCCTTTTTGTGATGTGACGCTCACTAAAAAAAGTGGTTTCAGAATTTGAGATATTTATATGTGATATTTTACATAAGATTCGGCTGTCAGACAATGACAGTGGTCGCATATTGCATGTCATTGTATTATGTGCACAAGATAATAAATTTTCCATAAACTGATGATGCTCTGCAAGTTATACCAATCAACATTCGGTGTTATGCACTTTTTGCAGCATTTTGTTTGCAAACATTATAAGAAAAATACAGAGGAAAAGGAGAAAAAAAACAACAAAATATGCAATATTAGACTCAAGACAGATTCAAGTCTGTACAAGGCTAGTTTTATTCTTTGTCAAATTTATGATAAACACACAAAATGTACTGGAATGAGGTCATTGCATTTGGCATTTTTATGTTATGCCCGGCCGGGACGCCCCTTTCACATATGTTCTGGAGGATCAACCATGGGCGTCTCACTACCTCCCCTGGGATGCTTGGTGGCAGCCTCCCTGGCTGATGATGGTGCCTCAGTTTCCCGCAGGATTTCATGGGATATGGAGTTCTCCACAACCCTGTTGGTATCTGGGATGGCCACCAGGGGGTGCTGCATGGATACCGGAGCCCACCTGGACACGCCCGAAGGTGCAATTGGCAGCAGGTGATCAAGCACCTGGAGCACTTCCGGGTGGGTTATAAAAAGGGCCAGCATCCACCACTCAGGAGCCAGAATTGGGAGGAAGAGGATGAGGTTGCCTGGGAGGAGTGGTGGTGCCAAGGTGGAGATAAAAGTGTTTATGTGTTGGCTAAGTGCTTGGTTTGGGACTGTGTTGTGGCTGGAGGGATTACGGGGAAGACGTGCCCCCAGCTGAAGAAAAATAAAAAGTCGTTTTATTTTACACGTGCCTCTGCGTCAGTCTGTGCCAGGTCGGGTGCAATATATTGCCTTCTATCACACCAGTCAATGAAAAAAGTGTTTCTGTTTCTTATCCTTCATCAGCATGTCATTATATTTTTCTTCTTCTTCTTCTTCTTTTGGCTGCTCCCATTAGGGGTTGCCACAGCGGATCATCTTCTTTCATATCTTTCTGTCCTCTGCATGTTGTTCTGTTACACCCATCACCTGCATGTCCTCTCTCACCACATCCATAAACCTTCTCTTAGGCCTTCCTCTTTTCCTCTTCCCTGGCAACTCTATCCTTAGCATCCTTCTCCCAATATATTCAGCATCTCTCCTCTGCACATGTCCAAACCAACACAATCTCGTCTCTTTGACTTTGTCTCCCAACCATCCAACTTGAGCTGACCCTCTAATGTACTCATTTCTAATCCTATCCACCCTCGTCACACCCAATGCACCCAATGCAAATCTTAGCATCTTTGAAATGTTTCAGGCTGAAATTTTACAGTTAAGCAAGCTATCCCTAATGGACAAAAATGAGCCTTGTGGAGAAGTGATTCTATTAACATCAACTCTTTGCATTGTTTTGTGGACCACTTGAATGTGACATAGCAAAGCCACAACCAAACAGAATGAAGTACGATTTTTTTGATTAATAATAATAATAATAATAATAATAATGCATGCTGAGTCTCTTTTGTTCAGATTATGGTAGAAAGGGAACGATTCTGGGTGCTCTGTTTAAGTGAGTAAAGGTAATTGGTGACTTTTTGTTTCTTTTTAGTAGACATTAATTCAATTACATTTTATGATGCAGGAGATCTCATTTTTGAGTTTGATACCAAAATGGCATTGTGATTTGTAGCAATTTTAAATCAGCTTTTAATAAACCAGCACTGAATCATCTTAATAACATCACCGAATACTTCTTCATGCCCTGACTTGCAAAAATCTCTTAAGACACACCAACTGCTTTTATTGAAATCGCTTTCCGCAGTCCATGCTGATAATAATAGAATTACCTTTTAGCACATAACTACTGTACATGAACTACAGTGCAAAATACCTCATTTCCCTGTGAGAAAATGACCGGAAATTTCAGGGTAATGCTGTCAAGTTATACACCTGCGGTTAGTCTCAATGACCACATTTTTTATATTTTGGTTATTAGTAAAAGAAAGATGTGTGTCTGATGATCTGGAAGGAACATATAATAAATCAAACTACTAGCAAATCATTAGCTTTTTAAAAAAAAAAAAAAAAAATCATTCATGATTTGCTAAAAATATTCTCTTTTATGCCTTCCTAACTATTGCCTTATAGAGTCAACTGGCAAAAAGATTTGTTTTTCATCACTTAATATTTTAAGTTTTTATTTTTGTTTCATATATAAAATTATGAGTGATAATGAATTTCTAACATATAAAAATAATATGGGTCTGTATTTCTATAATATTGTATTTGGTTGCTGTTTCTTGTTTGAAAACTAATAGCAAAAATATTTTTTAAGAATTTAATATTTGAGACAGTATTAACAATATTTTTATGATCAAAAGATTTAGTTGAATAAAACCTAGTTGACTTGAATATGTATCCCTATAGTAACTGCTACAGTTCCATTTTTATGTGCTTAGGGCCTCTAACACTCTTAATCCATCCATAACTACAATGATTTTAATTGTGAATTTGAAAAAGTGGTGGTGCTCTTTGGCCAACATAAGAACCAGAGACGGTGGGTTATTCATACAGCCTGTCCTCTTCTAATACCCACACCCCATTTTGTACTGCTTTAAATAAAGCCAGTTGATCTGAATATAATGAAAATGTTCTTTTAAAAGTGGTCTAATAAGGATTCCAAGCACTGCTTTAGATGCAGTCCAAGAGATATTGCACTGCTGCAGAAATACTCATCCATACATTAGCAGTGTCTTCTGCTTTAATACAAAAAGGAGCATCACACTGAAACTTGATTCTACAACATCTGAGTCGGACAAACAGATAACTGATCTTGATTTTTTACAAGCACTGCCAATTTGAAATAAGGGGCTCAACACTACCCAATTGTATACACTCCTGATTTGACCAAAATTACATCTTGTTCCTCTGTGCATCGCTTTTTGTAAATCCAGCACTCCAGCCTTAAATCACAGTCTAAAAGCACTGATAACTTACTTAAATTATACAAGTTTAAGTCATGGCAGTTCATGTTATCCTGTTTTCTAAAAAGTGAAATAGTTGCTGGACCATTGTATCATTTTTTATTTGATTATATTTATACCAGTAACGGCGCACTGCATGATAACGTGTAATGAATACACTTGACTTGAGCATTCGTAGTTTTCAGACTCTTTCTCTGTATGTTTAGCATTCGTTTGCTCAGAGGTTGATTAGCTTGCTGCTTCCTGAGGAGCTCTTCTTTTCTCCACCCTAGTGGCCTGCTTCTTCTCTTCTTCATTGGCATCTGTTAAGTCAGTGTTTGTGTTGCAATTACTTAGTACATTTTTCTTAATTTTTCACTTAAGTTGGCACTTAAGTCTTCAATTAGCCTCAAGAATGATTTATGATATAAAGAGGTAGGGGAAGTGGTGGTGAAGGCCGGTGCGAGAGTTGATTCTATAATAAAATAAAATAAAAATAAAAAGAGGAATAACCTTGGAGGTCAATCATCACCCGAAAGTGGATAGGAGACATCAAGTAGTATATGTTTACCAAATTTCAGGTCAATAGTTCAAACGGTTTGTGAGCTACAGGTGATTTAAAATCCTGGACAGACAAACGAACCACAGTAGCGTATTGTGTAAGAAGATAATGTGTCCTGTGTAAAGAAAGAAAGAAAGAAAGAAAGAAAGAAAGAAAGAAAGAAAGAAAGAAAGAAAGAAAGGAAGAAAGAAAGAAAAATCACATGGTTGAAAGAACCATTTGAAGCTGAACTGTTAAGAACTTGCACAGTCCTTGGGTTTCCATGTCCTTTCCACACATACTTTTTCTCCCAGGATCTTTCTGACAGTCCAAGGACATGCAGGTACTGTAGATTAATTCTATTCACCAAATGACCAAGCATGCTTCAGTAACGTAAGCGATTTGTGTGTTTCTACACAACAAGTGGCATCTTTTAAGTGGTGAGGTCCTGCCCTTTTACTGTTGGTTAATCGAGAGCCTTAGCAAATTCATATTGGTAAGAAGAGTTTGATAAATGATGCAGGACAAACAGTTAGTAAAAGTATATACAGTATGACAATATGAAGATTGTGACATATGCACAACTCTGATTAGATTGAGGATTTACACGCACTATGGTGGTAAATAATGAGCAAATTTTATTATTTATGAAGACGGAATTATATTATGCTGATTCTGAAGATAACTAAAATGTATTCAAAGTCTGAAAAAGTTATTTTGTAAACCTTATGCTGTTTTTTATTTTTTAAACTTCATTTCTAAATGCACTTTCCAAACATAAATATCATATTTAAATAACTCGAGTGTGAAGTAATTACTACACTACTGTGGTGATGCGTGTTAGGGGTCCACAGCAGTCTGTGAGCTTTTAGATCAAAACGGCGTGGTTCAGGCCCAGTGGGTGCAGGTGCTTTTGGTAAGCTGGTCGGCCATGGGGTGGGGAGCTGAGTTCCTCATTGGGTCTCCGCAGGCCGTAATTAGGACGTCCCACCCACAGGAGTCAGAGTGTGATAGACAGGAGGAACAAGAAATGAAAGAAAGAGTGGGGTAAAATTGAGAGTGAGAGGATGTCAGGTTAAGATGGAGCCAGTGCAAAGGGAAGGTGTTTGCAAAGAAGCCCTGTGGGGAGCAGCGTGCTGAGTATCCAGGATTCAGGAGCAAGCAACCACTCTGGCCAGGTCCTCCCAACACCAAGGGATGGCAGTGGGGACACAAGCCAAAGAAGGTTGACCACACTTTCTGGTGTGTGTCTCCGACTGTTAAGCTGACTCCTTGGGTGAGTAGAAGAGACGAGAACAAAGAAGGATGTACTGGGGCTCAAGTTTTAAAAAGTACTGATCCATATTATAATTCTTGATTTTTTCCTATGTTGTGTATTATTTCTTTATGGATTTTAACCATGACTAAGCACTGCTTTTGGTAGGATTATTTATTATTGAGAATTTTGCACTGAATTTCAGTTTGGTACACTTTGTTGTGAAAAGAAAAGCACAATTCGGTACTTTTACCGTACTCTTGCCCCCATGTGTACTCATTGCCCAGTCCATCAAGGGCCAAGAGGCAAACATGCCAGCTGCTGGCAACCTGGGCATCTACTTAATAAATAACATGAAAATGTACAACGCAAAATTATGAACCCAAATCAAAACTAATTAATCAGAATCACTTTTACACTACACTATCAAAACTTTCTGTCAAAGAAATTACCACTCTTGTGTATGTAGTTCTGAAAAGTTCAAACTGTATGACTTAACAACAGTCTAAGCCAATGCAAAGTGACTTATTATCTAAACAAAACAGTTGTGTTTTAATCATTATTTCATTTATTAAAAGCAAGCATCATCTTTTACACTACATATAAAAATTATGTACTACGTACAGTAGATTTTCTTCATTTACTGTATTCATATTTGTTAATATGACATTTACTGTATTCATATTTGTTAATGTGACAATCTTATCATTTCTTTCCTGATTACTGACTGTCACACATCCACAGCCTTTCTCTTCCTGGGTCTCACTTAACTGGGGCACAGAGGAGTGCTGCACAGTAGGCCTAACATCTCTTCATTTCTGTCCATGGCCATTAAAGCGTCTGCCAACTGGATGAGCTACAATGTATAATCCAAACTCTGCCTGCTCACCCACCTTTTTCCAGCACTTGACAACACCTTTTCAGCATCTTGGCATCCGTAGTGACAAGCCCAGGAAGACACAAATCAGTTGATCTGCTTATGCAGAGAAAGAGAGAGAAAGAAAGAAAACGGCAAGAACCTGCATTAAAAAGGGTAGCTACGATCCACCATTATCTCACTGAGATTCAGTGCTTTTTATTTTCCAGATTTCAAGACATACAGTACAGTACAGAAGTATATATTCACACAAAAACATTTTTTAGCTAATTTTGTTAATGTTTTTTTCCTAATATCATTCTCATAAATCCCCAGTCAATATGTCTGTTTTAGAAGATAATGATATTGATATGTGAGAAGCAAATATGGGCAGTAACTGACTCATATTGTACTGATATTACTGGTGTGTCTAAGTGATTCATTTTCCTAGGAAAACATGAATGAAAAGAAAGACAATAAATGTATGATAGTTTCACATTAACACTTTTTAATTTAACATTTAAACAGGTTAAATAACAGTTAATAATTTTACCACCCATTGCAAAATTTTAATGATCTTTAGAAATCAGTTTTACAATGCTTAAAATATTCATGCAATTTAACTTGAACCTAATCAATACATTTGCTTAGGCCACTTTTACTCTCACTCTGTCTCTTTTTCCATTTTCCTCTTTCTGAAAGTAGGAGATACCATTTGTTCACACATAAAACAAAATCTCAATATTCCTGACTACCAGTGGCAAATTCTAATGAAAGAAGCAGAATATTTGAAAGTCTGGCAGATTGTTTTTTGTACTGAAAATATATAAATTGCTTCATGTATTGGAAAGAATAAGGTGTGAAATTATAAAAAAACCTGCCTAAACCGTTAAGTTTAAATATTTCAAAACAGAAAGTAATTTGGAAAACAAAAATGGCAGATTTTGGCATTTTTTAAATAAAAATGTTAAAAAAACAAATCATGTTCATAAATAAAAATACAGTAAAATGAAGCCATCCTATCAAGCGATCAGTGTGACTTATGGAAGCAGTCTGCATGCCTTAGAAACCCAAACTTCCAGTCAAAGCTGATAGATGGGCAATTTCAGAAATCAGACCAGGTGACAATCTGAATGTCACTTTTATATGTGCAATCTCCAAAATACTCATAGAGCACACTGAGGTATACAGAGAAAACTGTTTGAAAGTTAAACTTCTGTTGTTTTTCACTGGATAAATGTCTGACTTTTGAAACAGAGACAATCTCAGTAATCAAAAGAAAAACCTCCTGTGCGTTTGGAGTAGGCTGTGCATTGGTCATTTTGACAGGTTGTGAAGACAAGGGGGAATATAGGAAATCCTGGAATACAATATTTTAACAGTAAAAAACTGAACTGTAAACTTTACATTTAACAGTAAGTAAATTAATGATTTTATACATGGTCATTAAATTTGCTTTATTTACAGTCTCAGGAAGCAATGACTATGGGCGAAGTTTAGCATTTTCAAGCAGTTGGAATTGTTTAGCTCAGCACATACATTGTTAACACTCAACTCTTATTACTGTTATTGTGCTGCAAATCATTTAGGGGGAGCGGGTTATCAAACTGTAGCAGTCTGTGCAAAGAACATATTCTAATACATGTGCTTTTCCACCTAAAGTAAAGTTTAAACATCATATTAGGTGGAATATCAATGGAGGTTACACCAATATTGATACATTGGTAGAGGGTTAAAATTATCTGATATATTGACCATCCAAAGTGATCATTTGGACCCTAATTTTCATCTAATCTCAAACATGAACTATTCACAAACACTGCACTTTTATATTTGTATATATCATTAAAACACTGCACATTATATTGAATATACTGTATATATATATATATACAGTATATATATATATATATATATATATAAATATATATATATATATATACACAGTGCATCCAGAAAGTATTCACAGAACATCACTTTTTCCACATTTTGTTATGTTACAGCCTTGTTCCAAAATGGATTAAATTCATTTTTTTCCTCAGAATTCTATACACAACAACCTATAATGACAACGTGAAAAAAATTTACTTGAGGTTTTTGCAAATTTATTAAAAATAAAAAAACTGAGAAATCACATGTCCATAAGTATTCACAGCCTTTGCTCAATACTTTGTCGATGCACCTTTGGCAGCAATTACAGCCTCAAGTCTTGTTGAATATGATGCCACAAGCTTGGCACACCTATCCTTGGCCAGTTTCGCCCATTCCTCTTTGCAGCACCTCTCAAGCTCCATCAGGTTGGATGGTAAGCGTCGGTGTACAGCCATTTTAAGATCTCTCCAGAGATGTTCAATCGGATTCAAGTCTGGGCTCTGGCTGGGCAACTCAAGGACATTCACAGAGTTGTCCCGAAGCCACTCCTTTTATAAATTGGCCGTCGCCCCAGTCTGAGGTCAAGAGCGCTCTGGAGCAGGTTTTCATCCAGGATGTCTCTGTACATTGCTGCAGTCATCTTTCCCTTTATCCTGACTAGTCTCCCAGTCCCTGCTGCTGAAAAACATCCCCACAACATGATGCTGCCACCACCATGCTTCACTGTAGGGATGGTGCCAGGTTTCCTCCAAACGTGACGCTTGGCATTCACACCAAAGAGTTCAATCTTTGTCTCATCAGACCAGAGAATTTTCTTTCTCATGGTCTGAGAGTCCTTCAGGTGCCTTTTGGCAAACTCCATGCAGGCTGCCATGTGCCTTTTACTAAGGAGTGGCTTCCGTCTAGCCACTCTACCATACAGGCCTGATTGGTGGATTGCTGCAGAGATGGGTGTCCTTCTGGAAGGTTCTCCTCTCTCCACAGAGGACCTCTCGAGCTCTGACAGAGTGACCATCGGGTTCTTGGTCACCTCCCTGACTAAGGCCCTTCTCCCCCTATCGCTCAGTTTAGATGGCCGGCCAGCTCTAGGAAGAGTCCTGGTGGTTTCGAACTTCTTCCACTTACGGATGATGGAGGCCACTGTGCTCATTGGGAACTTCAAAGCAGCAGAAGTTTTTCTGTAACCTTCCCCAGATTTGTGCCTCGAGACAATCCTGTCTCGGAGGTCTACAGACAATTCCTTTGACTTCATGCTTGGTTTGTGCTCTGACATGAACTGTCAACTGTGGGACCTTATATAGACAGGGGTGTGCCTTTCCAAATCATGTTCAGTCAACTGAATTTACCACAGGTGGACTCCAATTAAGCTGCAGAAACATCTCAAGGATGATCAGGGGAAACAGGATGCACCTGAGCTCAATTTCGAGCTTCACGGCAAAGGCTGTGAATACTTATGTACATGTGCTTTCTCCATTTTTTTATTTTTAATAAATTTGCAAAAACCTCAAGTAAACTTTTTTTAACGTTGTCATTATGGGGTGTTGTGTGTAGAATTCTGAGGAAAAAAATGAATTTAATCCATCTTGGAATAAGGCTGTAACATAACAAAATGTGGAAAAAGTGATGCGCTGTGAATACTTTCCAGATGCACTGTATATACTGTATATATATTGTCACAAGAATGACACAAAAATATCATAATGGATTGGGGCAGCCACCCGTATAATGTGCCTTGGCTGCAAAAGGTAATTGAAATAATTTTGAAATGATCACAAGACTGAGTCTAAAACAGAACGGATGATGCGGAGGTAAGATGGTGGCTTTAAAGACCAGGGGCCTCAAGTATAATGCCGTGTGTAGGACTCACATTATAACATGGCGTAAGCACAAAAGCGGGAATGTGCGTACACACAGAAAAATCCAGATTCAGGAATCTGTATGTACGCAAACTTCCACGTTCTTCCGCTACATAAATCCAGATCAGCGTGAAAAGTAACACACGTGCACGCGCCTTCTGTCCCGCCCCAACTCTTCCTAGAATTACGCCTCTTTGAATATGCAAATCAATATAAATAGCCTTCTGTGAAAAGACAATGGGAAAAGCACGTGGGAAAATATAAGAATTTCAGCGAATGCCAAGTAGAGGCAAAGGAAAAACATACTATTTGTTGGTTTAAACAGTGGTATAATCAACAAAAGGAAGTTGATCGAGTGACAGAGTGTTGGAGAAACTTGAAAGCTCAAGTTCACAAAGTCGCATAGTGCCCGAAATAAAAAAGAAGTCACATATCAAAGTCGCCATGAAAAGGCGACTTGTAGCGGACCGTCTGAGTGTCATATGAAAGCTTATTAGGGTACAGACAAAAAAAAATAGGCACACAGTGGGAAAAAAGCACGAAATGTCAACTTTAATCTCGAAATTTCCACTTTAATCACGTAGTTTATTTTGCCATTAAAGTAGAACATCATAAACTTCATCTTAAAATCGTTTAATTTACTAGTTTCTCAAATCCCATTGTAATTAAAGTAGCATGTTAAATGTTTTGTTCTGTATTTGATCTTCTATGTGCTCTGTGTATGAATCACTACCTGCTTCTTAAACGGGCTTTCTCTTTCTCCGACAGGACACATAATCCATTACATTCATGATATTACAGCTCTCTGAATAATTAAAATACTGAGATGTATACGTGATATCTTTTTCATGATGATAGGAATGAAAGCATGTTATTAAACATGGGAATACGGTGGCGCAGTTCTTGTTCATGTCTCACGCAAGAGGCTTGCTGCGCCATGCGCGACCTTCGATGAAATAATTTATTACAGAAGTACTGTCTCTTTCAAACGTACTAACCTCCAATTCCTGTCCTTACTTTTCTTTCTCCAAATACTCAATCACCACACAATCAGCTCTGTAACAGATGTGAAGCCATTTGTAAGCTTAGAACACCGATTCTTCAAAACTTTTAAGGAACATTGAAATATCTTCATAGTACATGTTTAATTATTCTGTCCATCTATCCTTCCAGTGTCGTGTCAGCACCAACAAGAATACAGCACAGTGCAGGAACAATCCCTGAACTAGCTAGCGCTGCGGCACCGTGTCCTCACATGTTTAATTATTATCAATGCAGATTATTTAAATGAAGTGAAAGTTTTATCTGTATAATATAATCAACATATTTTGCTGCATTTCATCTTAAAAATGATATTGTCATCATATGTAAATACGCACTTTATAAAGTGGCGCAGGTTGTGCAATATTATAACTGTAGTGCAAGTTTTCAGTGAGGTAATTGTACTTATAAGTACAAACAGTTCTACAAGGAGCACTTGATGGACTGATTGAGTGCGTTTATAGTTCTTGGGATGAAACTTTTTCTAAACCATGAAGTCATTACAGGAAAGTCTCTGAAACATTTTGCCATGGCTCAGGCAGCGTCTGCTTCATGCTGTATACCGATAATTCTCTTTCCAATTAGCTGCTGCTGTGATTCCCCACTCAGATACAGTGATATAAATACTCCGAGTGTTGCAGTGAGAGTAATATGGAAAAAGATGATCTGCTGTGGCAACCCTTAATGGGAGCAGTTGAAAGAAGAAGAAGATGCATTGAGAGTAACAACGCTAAAGCAGTTATGGTATTTGGAATACTATGGCTATTCCCTGGACCATTATATTGCTGCAGGTTAATTACAATCAGATGCATTACACTAATAAACAATTTGCAGTTAATTTCACTGTATATGATAAAGTTGCGTCAGGGATGTGGATCTAAAAAAGAAAAGGAAACCACACTGGAACAGTAGCACTGCTTTGACACTGGGTGCCGCCAGTCTGCAAAACCGAGCGGAGAAATTGAGTATGCAAGGGTATGAGGTATCGTGGAAATGTGCATGGCTTTACACCAAGTTTAGGTTTTATACATCGCGATTTGAGCGTGGAAACGTTCGTACGCAACATTTCTGTGCGTACACACCGTTTATACATGAGTCCCCAGATGAGGGAGTGAAGTCATTGCGGACGGGACTGGAAGTGACATCAGCAGCAGCGCCGGATCCGAATGGGATTTCCCGAGAATGGTCTGCAAGGGATTGAGAAAGACAGTTAGTGCACCTCGCCGCCCCCTGGTCTGGCATGGAATTACTACTATTCAGGCCCTTCAGCTGTCTCCTATATATATATATATATATATATATATATATATATATATATATATACAGGCCTGTCGCCCTGTGTTGGCTGGGATTGGCTCCAGCAGACCCCCGTGAGCCTGTAGTTAGGATATAGCGGGTTGGATAATGGATGGATGGATATATATACAGTATATATATATATATATATATATATATATATATATATATATACTAGCAAAATACCCGCGCTTCGCAGCGGAGAAGTAGTGTGTTAAAGAGGTTATGTAAACATATATATATATACATAAACATATATACATATATATACATATCTACATATACTCATATCTACATATACATATACAGTAATCCCTCGCTATATCGCGCTTCGCCTTTCGCGGCTTCACTCCATCGCGGATTTTATATGTAAGCATATTTAAATATATATCGCGGATTTTTTGCTGGTTCGCGGATTTCTGCATACAATGGGTCTTTTAATTTCTGGTACATGCTTCCTCAGTTGGTTTGCCCAGTTGATTTCATACAAGGGACGCTATTGGCAGATGGCTGAGAAGCTACCCAACTTACTTTTCTCTCTCTCTCTCTTGCGCTGACTTTCTCTGATCCTGACGTAGGGGGATTGAGCAGGGGGGCTGTTCGCACACCTAGACTATACGGACGCTCGTCTAAAAATGCTGAAAGATTATCTTCACGTTGCTACCTTCTGTGCAGCTGCTTCCTGAAGCGACATGCTGCACGGTGCTTCTTATACTTAAAAGCTCGAAGGGCACGTATTGATTTTTGATTGAAAAACAAACTCTGTCTCTCTCTCTCTCTTTCTCTGCTCCTGACGGAGGGGGGTGTGAGCTGCCGCCTTCAACAGCTTTGGGCCGCGGTGCTTCGCATACTTAAAAGCCAAACAGCCCTATTGATTTGTTTGCTTTCCTATCTCTTTCTGACAGGCTTTGCTCCTGACGCGCACTCCTTTGAAGAGGAAGATATGTTTACATTCTTTTAATTGTGAGACAGAACTGCATCTCTGTCTTGTCATGGAGCACAGTTTAAACTTTTGAAAAAGAGACAAATGTTTGTTTGCAGTGTTTGAATAACGTTCCTGTCTCTCTACAACCTCCTGTGTTTCTGCGCAAATCTGTGACCCAAGCATGACAATATAAAAATAACCATATAAACATATGGTTTCTACTTCGCGGATTTTCTTATTTCGCGGGTGGCTCTGGAACGCAACCCCCGCGATGGAGGAGGGATTACTGTATATACATATACACATACACATATACATATTGTGGTGGATTGCCGGCTTTCGATTCCGGTTCTCACCCCCAGACCGCCAGGAGGAGCTCTCCCAACAGCGTGAACGTCCCCCGAGTTCCAGCAGGGCCTCATGGACTATGTAGTTTTTATACGCAGCCCTGCTGGATACCTTGGGGGCCACCAGGAGTCACTGTAGGAGGACTCGGAGGCTCTTATGTGCCCTATAACCCGGGAGTACGTCATGGTCACGTGACAGGAAGATACGATGTGCTCCCGGTTGAAGAAAAGGACTGTTTACCCTGACCCGGAAGGGATAAGGAACTGTGGACGGATTGGACAGCAACACGTCCGGGTCAGGGTGTATAAAAGGGTGATGGGAAATCCCAGACGTTGAGCTGAGCTGGGAGGTAGGGTGGCGAAGTGTCTGGGAGTGGAGGATTGTATTATTGTTGAGAGTTTATTGTATATGAGTAGTGTGGTGGAAAGGGTGCTTTGTGCACTTATTTATATTAATAAATATTATATTTGGACTTTTACCTGGTATCTGACGTCTAGTCTGAGGGTTCAAGGGGTCACGGAGACCTTAATCTGTCACAATATATATATACATATACAAATTTACATATCTACATATATATATATATATATACATATAAATATAGACATACATATATACTGTGGACACTTTTTGTGACTGAAGACAGAGAAGAAAATTAAAATTAGTCAAAACCTTTTATTGATACATACCAGACAAGGGTAAAATGACAGAGAAACACAGTCCTAGGACACCGCACTTCATCTGCCTCGAGCGCAGATGTCCTTGCTGTTTTATACCTTTCTAGTCTCCTGATCGTTGACCACGTAAGCAATAAAAATAGCGTCCTGACTCATTTTGTATTATTCCAATTGGTAAAGTCCTTACCCTAAAGGTATATTTTCTTGTCACACACATCATTGAAAGAAAACTTCCAGAAAGTATATATGCTTTTTGTCACGTACGCAAAACACAAACAAGTTTGATCATTCTGTTCTATTTTCTGTACTTACACACATACATTTTGTTTAATTACATCATTTTATGTTTTTACACTCCTCCCTTTTTGAACAAAATGATGTGGGCAATATGCGATGCGTGGATCCAGGCAGGCAGTCCTTCAACTTTCACGGCGTGTGGTGTGGATAGAAGAATTTGGAATGGTCCTCTCCACCTAGGCTGATGCCAGTGTTTCCTCCGAGTATCTCGAACCAGGATCCAGGTGCCCAAGGGAATTGGTAAATCCTTGGAAAGGGGGCTGGTCCTCCAGGCTTGATTAACCTGCTGGTGGATTTCCTTCAACGAGGTTCGGAGACCTGCAAGACTAGAGAGAAGATCATTGTCCACAGTATGCAAATTCACATTTCCTACAACCATGCCAACGGGCATGGGACGTCCGGTCAGAATCTCAAACGGCGATAGTCCCAGTTGTCGGTGTGTCCGTCCCCTTAGTCCCATTAAAGCTAAGGGTAGTGCATCCGGCCATGATAAATTAGTTTGTTCACAAATTTTTGCGAGTTTAGCTTTTAAAGTGCCATTGCATCGTTCTACGATGCCTCCGCTTTGGGGATGGTATTTACAATAATGGTGCACATTAATTTGGAGCCAGGTGGTTAATTCATTTATAACGGAGTTCACAAAATGAGTGCCATTATCTGTTTGTAACTTTTGAGGGATACCCCATCTTGGAATAATCTCTTTAATTAGTGCTTTAGCTACTGTTTTGGCATCGTTGTGTTTTGAAGGGAAAGCCTCTACCCATCGGGAGAACACATCGACAATCACAAGACAATATCGGTACCCTTTAGACGGGGTTAGTTCAATGAAATCCATTTGGAGGTGTTCAAACGGACCCATTGGATTAGGGGTAACGGCGGGACTTACCTGGGTACCTTTTCCCACATTAAACTTTTGACATATTGCACAGCGTCTGCAAAATTGCTCTGCATATGTAGAGAAACCTACAGCTTCCCAATGTTTTTCAACATCTCGAACCATGGCATCTCTACCTGCGTGATCGAGGCCATGGGCGATTTTTGCCATTCCTGGGAAAGAGGCTTTTGGGAGAAAAGGTTTGTTAGTGTGTTTATGAGTCCAGACTCCATCAGAGAGGGACCCTTCTTTGGACCATTTTCTCCTTTCGATATCCGTGGCTGCACTCTGTAAAGAAATAATTTGATTATCAGGGTCCTGGTCATTTCTCTGTTGGAATAAAGAAATTGGTGTGTTATTATATGCAGCCTCTTTAGCAAAGTGGTCAGCTAATTCATTTCCTTTGCTAACAGGATCCTGTTTTCCTGTGTGAGCTTGACATTTAACAATCGCTAGCTTCGATGGTTTGGTTATAGCTTCTAAAAGGGATTCGATCAATTTCTGATGTTGGATGGGTTTGCCAGTACTGGTCTTAAATCCCCTTAGTTTCCATAGTGCTCCATGATCATGGCAGACTCCAAAAGCATACCTGGAATCCGTATAAATTGTTACGATCTTCCCTTCGGACAGCTGACATGCTCGAGTGAGTGCTACGAGTTCAGCTGCTTGTGCACTTAAGCTTGATGAAATTCGATTTGCTTCCAGCAGGCGGTCCCCTTGGACCACTGCGTAACTGGTTGAGGGTGCTCCATTTTTCAATCGCAAGGAACATCCATCCACAAAAATCATTTCTCCAGTTTCTAAAGGTGTTTCCTGTAGATCTACTCTAGGTTTTACAACCTTTGCTATTTCGTCATGGCAATTATGTGGTTCTCCTTCGTTGTTAGTTGGGAGAAGAGTGGCTGGATTTAAAGTGGAGCATCTTTCAATTGTAACATTTGACAAAGTACAGAGTACATTCTGATAGTGTATTGCCCTAGCAGTAGTGCGATGTGAAGTTTTGGCTTGTACTAGGATAGAATGTACAGCGTGAGGCACTTTAACTGTTAGGGGGCTCATGAGAACTACATCCGTGCTTGCTAATACAGCTTCTGTTGTTGCAGCCACAGCACGAAGACACGGAGGAAGTGCTGCGGCCACTGGATCCAGTTTTTTAGAAAAATAAGCCACCGGTCTTTGTTTATCTCCATGTTGTTGCGTCAGTACTGCATTCATAAATCCCTGCTTTTCGTCCACGAACAAAGTGAATGGACGAGAATGATCAGGCAAACCTAGCGCGGGCGCAGATAGAAGAGCAGTTTTGAGGTTACAGAGAGCCTTCTCAGCCTGTTCATTCCATTTGACCTGGCCAGAAAGGGGGATGCCAGGAGTATTAGCCAATTGTTGCAACGGCTGTGCTCTTTCAGTAAAATTTAGAACCCACTGTCTGCAGTAGCCCAGAATACCTAAAACAGACATAACCTGTTGTTTTGTGACCGGTCTAGGAAGATTTTGGATGGCTGTAATGCGATCGCTAGAGAGAGCTCTTGTTCCACACGTAATGTCATGACCTAGATATTTTACAGTTGTTTTGATTAGCTGCAGCTTAACTTTAGAAACTTTATGGCCATTTTCCCCCAAAAACAGCAACAATTTCTGGGTATCTTTTGTACAATCTTCTTCCGTAGCGCTACATATCATTATGTCATCTACATACTGTATCAATGTACTACCTCTTTCCGGCCAAAAGCCTTCTAAATTTTGGGCAAGAGCTTGTCCATAAACACAAGGGGCTTCAGTGTATCCCTGAGGCATGACGGTCCATGTCCAACGGCGGTACTGCGTTTGACGAGATCAGAATGTACGGCGGAGATGCCAGCCTCTGCTTCGGGAGACAGAGGATATTGGGCACGGTGCGGGCGGAAGGAGGATTTCGGGTGGATCACCAGAGGCTCACAATGGGCTATCCTTCCATAATCATTCTTTCCCTGGGACCATAGTGAATCAGGGAGCATAGAGAGCCAAGAAGGGAAAGTGGTTTGCAATGAACAAGCAAAAGAGGAAGGACGGCACAAAGCGCGATGTACTAAAAAATCAGTTTGAAACACCACTTTAGTTATTAAACGGTCAGGAGTATCAAAAATACCCGGAGTAACTTGTAACCAGTCTGTTCTTTCAAGGCATTTTTCTACCCATGGTCCTATTTCCCCCCATTTAACAGTGCGTGATTTAGCTAAGGAAATATGAGGCACTGTGCCGCCAAGATAATATATGTGCTGTGAGCATGTAAGATGAACAGAAGCAGCTGCCTTTGTGGATGAAATAAAAACACAGGAGATGTGAAGGGTTTCGGGGCGAGTACCAGAAGTAAGGAAAGATTCTAGCCAGGGGGTGTCTACTTCTATAGGGAAGTATTGGGCAGTACAGTGTAAAATGTCAGGGGCCTGTAAATTGGGAAAGAGACAAGGGGAAAAAGAGTGTAGGGCTTTGAGGAGAATGGTGTGTGGGGAAATATCTAAAGTCCATGCTGCAAAAGAGGGTTTGGGGTAAGGGGTAATTTGACACAACAACTTGGGGGTTGAACAGAAAAAACCTTTGTCAGTCATAGAAATAGAAAGAGAAAGTTTTGTCATGAGATCTCTTCCTAAAAGGTTAACTGGACAAAGCTGATTCAAAAGAAAACGATGCAGTAAGGTATGTCCGCCAGGACGTGACTGGACTTGAAGAGGTTTTGATACTTGAAGAAGGTGAGGTTGTCCAGAAGCAGTAAGTACAGTAACAGTTTCGTTCGAGGCAGGGACCTTTGCCAGCGAGAGGGTAGATCGAGTGGCACCAGTGTCGATTAAGAAAACAGTCTCAGTGCCATCAACGAACAATGTCAGTAAAGGATCAGTCTCTGAATTATGGGTGAGCAAAGGTAATTGAAAAGAGTGGCTGGAGGTCCCTGCGTTCTCCTATGGCCAGTATTGTTGGTCAGGGGTGTCAGAAAAAACAGGTGGAATAAGGGGAGGTGGGGGCTGTTGCTGTCTGTGAGGGCACTCCCGACGAAAATGTCCAGTTTCACCACAGGCGTAGCAAGAGTAGGAATTAACATTGGGATTAAAGGGAGAGGGAATAAAAGGATTCTTATTGTGGTCAACAGGAGGAGCTCTAAAACCACCTCGTCCTCTTCCTCGTCCTCGTCCCCTTCCTCTAAAGCCATATCCTCGACCTTGGTCAGGAGCATTCCTGGTATAATAGTTCATCTGTGCTGCCAATAATTTGGCATGAGAGTCCGATTCCTTCTGCTTAGTTTGTTTTTCGGCATGTTCAGCATGTCGTTTGACTTCATCAAACGTGGCACTTTCCCACTCAATACAGGAAGTGCGGACCTTGTTTTGTATATCAAGGCGCAAACCGGAAACAAAAGGTGGAACTGCAGCTCGGGTGCGGTCATCAACATTTTCCAAGCCCGAGTGATTAGCCATAAGGTCTTGAATCCTATGTGCCCATTCATCAACCGTTTCGTCTCTCTTTTGTTTTGCAGCAGAAATAAGGGACCAGTCCGTTCCTTTTTTATATTTTTCTGCAATATTTTGTCTCAACGCCTCCCATTGTGGGTTAAATTCGCCTTCTCCACCTATCCCCTGTCCTCGAGTTAAAGCTGGGTTCCATACCCATGGAACGTCATTGCGGACACCCCTGCTAACAGTGGCCCATGTGGTCCCAAGCTTTCGACGAAGTACCTGGGTCCATTCAGCAGCGTTAGGCTTATACATGCTATCTAACTGATCAAGTTGTTCAACAAATTTTAGTCCTCCTACTTCCTTTGGATCTGGAAGTGCATTCACGACATCTTTTAGTTCTTGGATGTCCCAGTTCCGATTTATCATAACTGTTGTGGGATTTTGGGGTCCGGCTGGATGGGCAGGGTTATAATGAGGATTGGGAACTTCTATTAAAGGGCAAGTGTCTAGTACGGGGTGGGTCATCATGATCTGTGCCTGGGGGATCATCGGGGGAAACTTCTGCCAGTTGTAGTGCAGGGGGGGGGCAGTCGGAATGGGGGATAGAGGAGGGGATAATGGAGGTGCCTGAGGTTGGTACTGAGGAGGGGAAAAAATAATAGGATAAAGGGGGTCTTTATTTGGATTATTCTTCCTTTTCCTCCCATCTGCCTGTGGTTCAGTGCCTATCTGAACTTTCTGTAATGTAATTAGTAATTCCTCTTTCTCCTTTTTAGCCTTTCCCTCATTTGCCCGCAACAATTCATTCTGTTTCTGTACTGCTTCTAAATTTCTGTCTTTTATTACTAATTCCCATCTATCGAACATATCCATTCGATACGGTCCACTATTATAACAACCCTGCTTATTCCTACACAGGATCTTCCTAGCTTCCTGTATTTCACTTACATCTCCTGTCCCCTCTATCGGCCAACGCCCACCACTCTGTCTATTCCATTTCTTACATGCCTTCTTGAAATCTAAACCTGTCTTCTTTTCTATAAATTTTCTAGGAGACCCATTTTTACGGGGCGTCTGTTGATCCTCCGAAAATAATTCTTCCAGCATTAATGATTTTGATCCCCCTGTGCGGCGATTAACAGGCTTACTGTTATAAGTTCCCATTATGTCCCCTTGCTCTCCCGGGTTCTGTATTTAATTTTCCAACTATATACTGATTCGCCTAATCCCTTGTCCGTATGAATCAGCGAGGTATTGAGTGTGCCACTCACTGTTCCCTTACTGTTCCCTTCTTTTTTCCCAAGGGGAGACACCTAACTATCGGTCCTGTCCCAGTTCCCAGGAGAACACGGTATTGTTGCTTATTCCGTATGTAGATTTATTTATTCCGTCCTAACAGCAATCCTGCAATCTGTGCTCTTTTTCGGTTTATATTTCCATACATATATATACCACCCCGTTACTCGTCCCGTTAGCCTGTCCGCTCACATCCCCGGATTCCAGCTCAGGTGACTTCGTGTCCGATTCGGTTCAGCAGAATACTACATCAATACGTCCAGCCGAGTCTAGGATATGGGTGAGGCCAGTATCCTTTCGTCAGACCTTTCGTATGCGTCAAACTGCTTGGGTCAAGTCTCCATCACCTTAAGCAACCCGTTGAGATATGAGTATGACTAGACGGTCAACAGGAAACTCGCCCTCCCGTTATTTAGAAAATAAAAAATGTTCGGAAATCCCCCGGTGCTTACCCCAGCCTGGAAGTGTGCAAGCTCTGTCTGGAAATCCGTTCAGTCACCGTGGATGTAGCAAAGAGGAGACCAGGGGCTCCTCACGCAAGAACTGTTTCAGGACAGGGCAGTCCTAACTTTTGCCGGAGCTGCATGCTCTGCTGCCGGAGCTCAAGTTGACGGCAGTCCGCTGGTAAGACGGATCACTGAAATGGTCTCGCTGGAGGAGTCGACCGGCCGTCTCTTGCCCCACGTCCGGGCGCCAAAAACTGTGGACACTTTTTGTGACTGAAGACAGAGAAGAAAATTAAAATTAGTCAAAACCTTTTATTGATACATACCAGACAAGGGTAAAATGACAGAGAAACACAGTCCTAGGACACCGCACTTCATCTGCCTCGAGCGCAGATGTCCTTGCTCTTTTATACCTTTCTAGTCTCCTGATCGTTGACCACGTAAGCAATAAAAATAGCGTCCTGACTCATTTTGTATTATTCCAATTGGTAAAGTCCTTACCCTAAAGGTATATTTTCTTGTCACACACATCATTGAAAGAAAACTTCCAGAAAGTATATATGCTTTTTGTCACGTACGCAAAACACAAACAAGTTTGATCATTCTGTTCTATTTTCTGTACTTACACACATACATTTTGTTTAATTACATCATTTTATGTTTTTACAATACATACATACATTCACATATATATATATTATATATATATATATATATACTATATATATACATATCTACTTATTGGCTCCTGTATTTAGGATATAGCGGGTTGGATAATGGATGGATGGACATTTGTATGCATAGCCCTATTTGCCCGTTTTCGTTTTTTTTTCTTTCTTCAGTAATATTTCAGCAAACCCGGAGCTTGTCAGTTCAAATCCTGGTACTGACACCACTGTGTGACCCTGAGGAAGTCACTTCACCTGCCTGTGCTGCAAAAAACAAAAGTAATGTAACAAATTGTACCTCAGATGTTGCAAGTTGCTGGAATAAAGGCATAAGTAAAATAGAGAAATATGTATTATACACATAGGAACTATTCATTTATTTTCAGTCAAGTCATCTGCAGCAAACCTTTATAAATGAGGGTTTCTCCTTTTTAGATAGTGCAAACTGTTTCTTCTTCATTGAGGTTTTCTCTTCTAGAGCTTTTTTCATTTCATTGAAAATTAAAGCAGCAGCTGCCAAAATATGTAGCTTTCTTATTAATTTTTCAACATTGTGTAAAATAACTTTATAAAGTAACATAAAAGGTTTAAATACTGGTTATCCTTTTACACTAAAATATTACTAAAGAGATACAAATAAAGTAAAATGCATATGCTCTTTTTCTTTAAGGAGATTTAATATTACTGAAGAAAGAAAAAAAAAACTAAAACAGCCAAATGGGGCTATGCATACAAACTTAAAAGGTTTAAATAAAACAGAAATATACACTTTTATTTTTACTTGCTTAACTTGTGGAGGGTGTATCCTGTAGCAAAGCCCTAACTTTTTTTGTGAAAGCCGCGTTTCATTCAATAAGTCTTAAAAACAGGTGTAAAGATATTGACAATAAGCTACGCAAACCCACCAAGACATGGAATCGTTTAAATCAAGTATCATTACATCTTCCTTTCTTAAAGAGAAGTAAGGCAGTACTTATAAGCTTACATATATATATATATATGTATATATGTGTATATGTAGATATGTATATATATATATATATATATATATAGACATACATACATATATATATATCTATATCTATATATATCTATATCTATATCTATATATATCTATATCTCTATATATATCTATATATATATATATATCTACATCTATATCTATATATACATAAATATATATAAAAATATATATATATATATATATATATATATATAATATATATATAAATCCCCGCGAAGTACTGCTTTTAAATTTTTATTAAGAAGAAAAGCTTTTTAAATTGAGGGAAAATATCCCAATAGCAATTTGTTAAGGATCTGTTTTTTTGTGAAGCAGCCTTAACACAGCTTTTCCGCTGTTTTATAAACGAACGCCATATAAGGTCTTCCTTTTTCCTTGCTTCGCCAAGGAAGGAGCCTTTTTATTAAATCCAAGGGTTCTTCGCTTTTTTTTTGTTTGTTTATTACAATTGTTATAGTTCTGTTTGTATATGACGTTGTCAGTTCAGCACTCAGGTTGTAATATGACCAAGCTGTGCAAGCTTACTGTTAAGAATGCAACGTATAGTTGTACATGAGAAAAGCAATCTTGCCTCAAATCAATGGCAACCTTTTGTAGGTCTATGAACTTAATTTAAAGTTTAGGTTTACACGGTGCTTTCTTTCTGAAGTAACTGCACTCATGAATATGTCTGTATGTGTCAGTCGGTCAAATCCACGTGCTTCGCACCGGCGAAGTACTGCTTTTAAATTTTTATTAAGAAGAAAAGAAAACCTTTTAAAATTGAGGGAAAATATACCAATAACAGTTTGTTAAGGATCTGTTTTTTTGTGAAGCTGCCTTCACTCGAGTGATCACTTCAAGCTGACTTGCTGGCTAACCATAAGCGTTACCTGGTAGGTAACCACCCATACAATCAGATTGTGAATCAGACTACGAATGCCGTGAATGTAATTACCCCGATCTACAGTACATGCTGTCAAATAAACGAACCACACGCCGTGGCGCAATTTTAGGGGCTTCGCCTCTAGCGCTGACATCCGAGGTTCGATTCCCGTAAGGGAGTGAAGTGAGTGGGTGGTTACCTACCAGGTAACGCTTATGGTTGGCCAGCAAGTCAGGTAACATCAGCCACGGTGCCTTCAGTTGTGAGAAGCAGATCATAGAATGGATGAAAATAGTTTACTGTCAAATAATGCAAAGAGTACGTGACACGTCTTTCCCCTTATTCTTGGCTCATCAGGCGTACACACTCACTGCACTCGCTTACGGTAATCGAACCTCGGACGTCAGCGCTAGAGGGGCTTCACAGCGGTGAAGTATTGCTTTTAAATTTTAATTAAGAAGAAAAGAAAACCTTTTTAAATTAAGTCTTAAAAAGAGGTGTAAAGATATTGACAATAAGCTACGCAAACCCACCAAGACATGCAATCGTTTAAATCAAGGCGCGAGTCGAAAAACACCATCCCATAATATTAGTTAATGATTAACACATTTCTGTATGTATTGTAAGCATACAATACAACTGATAATATGTTGCGCTTATTTATCTGGTGTACTGACATTGTTGCGCGTTTAACGGCTGAAATCTAACGTGGTTTGTGCCCTTCAGAATGAAAAGAGTTTGCATTTACCTTTTTAATAAAAGGCGAGCTTTTAATCCTGAGAAATCACCCCATAAATGCACACGTTTAATTGCACATGTGTTAATATGTATGCTTACACAGTATTAAAAGACACTCAACAATTACACAGTATTAAAAGACAGTCAACAATTAACGTCATTTACCTTCGTTCCCGCGTTTGACTTGTGCTGTAAATCTCTTCCTCGTTTTCAGTTCACGTGATTACGTAGGAGGCGTAATACGTGATGACGCAATACGTTACTCCGCCTCCTCCATTAGAGTATATGGACAAAAAACAGGTTCCAGTTATGACCATTACACGTAGAATTTCAAAATGAAACCTGCCTAACCTTTGTAAGTAAGCTGTAAGGAATGAGCCTGCCAAATTTCAGCCTTCTACCTACACGGGAAGTTGGAGAATTAGTGATGAGTGAGTCAGTCAAACAGGTTCCAGTTATGACCATTACGCGTAGAATTTCGAAATGAAACCTGCCCAGCTTTTGTAAGTAAGCTGTAAGGAATGAGCCTGCCAAATTTCAGCCTTCTACCTACACGGGAAGTTGGAGAATTAGTGATGAGTGAGTGAGTGAGTGAGTGAGTCAGTCAGTCAGTGAGTCAGTGAGGGCTTTGCCTTTTATTAGTATATATATACATATCTACATATACAGATATCTACATATAGCAAAATACCCGCGCTTCGCAGCGGAGAAGTAGTGTGTTAAAGAGGTTATGTAACTATATATATACATAAACATATATACATATATATACATATCTACATATACACATATCTACATATACATACGTATATATACATATACACATCCACATATACATATATATATATATATACATATACAAATTTACATATCTACATATATATATAAATATAGACATACATATATACATACATACATTCACATATATATATATTATATATATATATATATACTGTATATATACATATCTACTTATTGGCTCCTGTATTTAGGATATAGCGGGTTGGATAATGGATGGATGGACATCTGTATGCATAGCCCTATTTGCACGTTTTCGTTTTTTTTCTTTCTTCAGTAATATTTCAGTAAACCCGGAGCTTGTCAGTTCAAATCCTGGTACTGACACCACTGTGTGACCCTGAGGAAGTCACTTCACCTGCCTGTGCTGCAAAAAACAAAAGTAATGTAACAAATTGTACCTCAGATGTTGTAAGTTGCTGGAATAAAGGCATAAGTAAAATAGATAAATATGTATTATACACATAGGAACTATTCATTTATTTTCAGTTAAGTCATCTGCAGCAAATTTTTATAAATGAGGGTTTCTCATTTTTAGATAGTGCAAACTATTTCTTCTTCATTGACGTTTTCTCTTGGAGAGCTTTTTTCATTTCATTGAAAATTAAAGCAGCAGCTGCCAAAATATGTAGCTTTCTTATTAATTTTTCAACATTGTGTAAAATAAATGTATAAAGTAACATAAAAGGTTTAAATACTGGTTATCCTTTTACACTAAAATATTACTAAAGAGATACAAAAAAAGTAAAATGGATATGTTCTTTTTCTTTAAGGAGATTAAATATTACTGAAGAAAGAAAAAAAAAAATTAAACAGCCAAATGGGGCTATGCATACGAACTTAAAAGGTTTAAATAAAACAGAAATGTATACTTTATTTTTACTTGCTTAACTTGTGGAGGGTGTATCCTGTAGCAAAGCCCTAACTTTTTTCGTGAAAGCCCGTTTCAGTCAATAAGTCTTAAAAAAACGTGTAAAGATATTGACAATAAGCTAAGCAAACCCAGGAAGACATGGAATCGTTTAAATCAAGTATCATTACATCTTCCTTTCTTAAAGAGAAGTAAGGCAGTACTTATAAGCTTACATATTTATATATAGACATACATACATATATATATATATATATATCTATATCCGAAGCCGTGCAAGCACACTCTTGAGAATGCAACGTATAGTTGTACAGAAGAAAAGCAATCATGCCTCAAATGAATGGCAACCTTTTGTAGGTCTATGAACTTAATTTAAACTTTAGGTTTACACGGTGCTTTCTTTCCGAAGTACCTGCACTCATGAATATGTCTGTATGTGTCAGTCGGTCAAATCCACGCGCTTCGCACCGGCGAAGTACCGCTTTTAAATTTTTATTAAGAAGAAAATAAAACCTTTTTAAATTGAGGGAAAATATACTAATAACAGTTTGTTAAGGATCTGTTTTTTTGTGAAGCTGCCTTTACTCGAGTGATCACTTCGACCTGACTTGGTGGCCAACTATAAGCGTTACCTGGTAGGTAACCACCCATACAATCAGATTGTGAATCAGACTACGAATGCCGTGAATGTAATTACACACTCACTGCACTTGCTTACGGTAATCGAACCTCGGACGTCAGCGCTAGAGGGGCTTAGCAGCAGTGAAGTATTGCTTTTAAATTTTAATTAAGAACAAAAGAAAACCTCAGAGGTTCGATTCCCGTAAGGGAGTGAAGTGAGTGGCTGGTTACCTACCAGGTAACGCTTATGGTTGGACAGCAAGTGACGTAACATCAGCCACGGTGCCTTCAGTTGTGAGAAGCAGATCATAGAATGATTGAAAATAGTTTTGCATTTACCTTTTTAGTAAAAGGTGAGCTTTTAAGCCTGAGGAATCACCCCGTAGATGCACACGTTTAATTGCACATGTGTTAATATGTATGGTTACACAGTATTAAAAGACAATGAACAACGTCATTTACTTTTGTTCCCGCGTTTGATAAAAGGCGAGCTTTTAAGCCTGAGAAATCACCCCGTAAATGCACACGTTTAATTGCACATGTGTTAATATGTATGGTTACACAGTATTAAAAGACAATGAACAACATCATTTACCTTTGTTCCCGCGTTTGATAAAAGGCGAGCTTTTAAGCCTGAGAAATCACCCCGTAAATGCACACGTTTAATTGCACATGTGTTAATATGTATGCTTACACAGTATTAAAAGACACTCAAAAATTAACGTCATTTACCTTCGTTCCCGCGTTTGACTCGTACTGTAAATCTCTTCCTTGTTTTTAGTTCACGTGATTACGTAGGAGGCGTGATGACGCGATATGTGACTCCGCCTCCTCCATTAGAGTATATGGACAAAAAACATGTTCCAGTTATGACCATTATGCGTAGAATTTCGAAATGAAACCTGCCTAACTTTTGTAAGTAAGCTGTAAGGAATGAGCCTGCCAAATTTTAGCCTTCCACCTCCACGGGAAGTTCGAGAATTAGTGATGAGTCAGTCAGTCAGTCAGTCAGTCAGTCTGTCAGTCAGTGAATCAGTGAGGGCTTTGCCTTTTATTAATATGTATATATATATATATATATATACAGTATGTGTGTGTGTGTGACCTGGGTACATTTTGGAAAAAAATAAAAATTGCAGAATGTGAGTAGTAGAAGAGTAATAAACCTAAATGGCATAGGGTGCATAAAGCATAGCTTGATAGCCACTAGTCCCCTCTGATTTGTCAAGCCACAGTCTCTGTAGGATAGCTAAAAGGATGCGACTGGAGGAAAAAAAGGGTGAGAGGGGAGAGATCGGGAAAAAAGGTGAGAGAGTCAGACATGCTGATGGAGTCAGAAAAAGCTTTACCTTAGTGAAAATGACAAGAAAGTAAAAAAAAAAAAAAGTTTAGCACAACACTATAAATAACAAGAAGATAAAAAGGGAAAGCTTTAGCAAAACGCTAAAAAAAAGACAAAGAAAAAGCTCTAGTGTAACCCAAAAGAGAGATTAAAAGCTATATCAGAACACTGAAAGATACTGAAAATGATAGCCCCAGCAAAACACTGAAGCGAGACAATTCAGGGTAACCACACCAAAGCACATTCTCAGAAAGAGGGTGTACAGGAAGAGAAAGGGAGAAACAACCAACAGGTTGACTGCCAAGGTGATTACATGAAGGGAAAAGGGAGTGTGCTGCAGTAGGATGTGAAAAGAACTGAGAGTGGAGAAGAAACAACATGCGGAGTTTAGCAGAACATCCTGGTGAGCCAAGGACACAAGATCACTTCCGACAAACTGCTGATGAGATGGTGTCTTTCCTGACAGGGTGAGATGAGAATCAAAAGTTGATACACATGGTGAAAGGAAGAAGTTGATTCAACGAAGGTCTGTGTTGTTGTTTTTTTTTCCTTTTGTTTATTAATTAGCGTGGGGTAAATAATCAAGTGAAGAGGCCAGTTCTGTTTCTGTTCATTTGACCATCAGGCTGTCAAGCTATGTCTTGTGTTTTTTTTTTTTTTGTACACATCAAGTAAATTTTGATTGTGTTATGTTTTAATAGGCTAAATCTTACAAAGTGGGTATGGAGGGGAAAGCAAATATTACAGATATGGCACCGCCACCTAAACCAGACACAGACAAGCATGGGACACAAGTTACATGCACATACTGTTTTTTTTTATTTTCTTTTTGCCTCATGGGAAACGCCTTCCCCCGTTTCTCAGAAGTACAACACAGTCTCAGCACAAGCACAGCACACAAACAATTCTCTTCCTTCTCTGGCTTCCTGAGTAGTGATTGCTGGCTCCTTTTATAAGACTGCTGGCAGAAGAACTGCCCACAAGGGATCAGCAGCTGCTGTTGCAGCAACCCCCTGGCGGCACCTGCAGATTCCAACAGGCAACACTGCAACGCAGGGAGGGTTGCCATCTAGTGTCCAGGGGGAGGTAATGCTCTGGCCACACTTGCTCCCCAGGTCCACCTTGCATGGATGCATCCTACACGCTACAAAATATATAAATAAATTAATCAATATATAAACAGGGTGGCACATTGGCCGTTATCTGTTTGGTCTTCCTCAAGGTACTCCATTTTCTTCTCACGTCTTCATAAAGTTAAGTTAACTGATGACTCTAAATGAACTCCAGTGTGAATGAGTATGGGTTTGAGCATGTGTTTGTGTGTGTTCTGCAATGGACTTGAGCACTACCAATGGCCGGCTGTTGCCTTGCACCCAGGGCTGTGATCCTGAATAGGGTTGAAGATGTTTCAGAAAATTGTTGTGTGAAACTTTTCTTTCAGTTATATTTCATGTTACCCTGCTTACGGCGGGGTCCTGCTTCCCAGACCCACACCTACATTCAGTGGGCTTGATAATAAATGAAAAGAAGGGTGTACGCAAGTATGGAAAAACATGGTTGCTTCTTGATTTAATCTGCCCCATAGCTAGATGAAAGTGGTAATGATTTAAGTGAAACAGCCTATCTGTGATAATTCATCATTATTAAGTACTGTATAAAGATCACAAAATAAGAAAAGTCAGTAAAAAGGTTATTTGAAATTAGTTTAAATTGTAAATTAAAATAAAAGTTACTCTTATTCGTTTTTTAGCTCTAATTTCTAGAATAGGGAGGTGGGGAACCAGAGTCTATGCTAGTAACAATGGCTGCCAGGCCGTAATCAACCCTGATAAGAAAATTAATTTAAAACTGATATTTTTATATTCTAGAGTTATTAAATTTACTTATTTGAAAATGAGTTAATTAATTATTAAATTAATTTCTCAAGAGAATTAATGTAACAGTCAACTGATTAATTTAATGCATTTACAGTATATTATAGGGAATTATATTAACTGTTAAGATTTCACTGGAGTTAATCCACCTGTGGCTAGCAGCTGTATGGAGACTAGAAGATGAATCAGTAGCCAGCACAAACTGTTAATACACTGTAGCTGAACATCTCTGTCATGGCAGCAACCTGCAGCATTTACAGACCTCAAAAAGGGCCTCTGAAGTGCATGAAGTCATCACAGCCTTTGGACAGGGAACTAATACAAAGGACCAGCTTGAGATAAGAAGCATAAAGATCTGAAGACAGCCCTATAATATGAACACAGAACTAAATTCAAGGGGTCAGCCTAAAGTTCAATTTCAGAAATGATTGTGTTTCAAATTGTTACTTACTCAGCCATTAAAACATTACTGTTTACAACTACAAGGGTAACAAGTCATTTACACAATATTATATTTTCTAATGGCAGCAACTCGAACATCTTGGCCTCTATTATTGACTTTCAATGAAATATCACTCTCCAGGAAATCACGGGCAAGAATGTTGTGTTTAATAGGTTTGTGATACCTACAGAAAAGGAGGAAATTGAAGATGATTTTCACTTTGAATCAACTTATGTCAAGTGGAACATTTTGATAATTGTCTTAACAAAGACACTTTGAAGAGCACTGCCCCACCCTTATTGTCGCAAAGCATTAGTTGGTTCATTTCCATCTGTTATATTCACTGATTAAGAATGATGTGGAGAGAGATGAATCACATTGTGATTCTACAATAGTTATTCAAATTATCACATCAATAACAGGCGGTTAATGTAATATTAATTTAGATTGACACACTCTGTAACAGGTCATTAATACATCCTACTACACCACCATTTCTGAACATTGTGTTTCTGCATGTTATGCTCTCTGTTGACTTACCATAACACTAACATTTATTGGTTTCTAACATGTCAGTTATACTCAATACTTTGAGAACAACTGGAATCTGCACCTACAGTCACGTCAGGATGCTTATCTCACAACAGTTATGATTAATCTGTACTTTAATCCAAAACCAATTTAGGTTCCTCAAAAGTTATGTGCCATCCATACAATGCAGTTTCTTCACCTTTTTCTCACCTCTTGCTTCAGTGTTTTCCTTTCTCATGTTTCTTCTCTTCCCTCAAGCAGGCCCAAGTCCATACTCTACTTAACAAACTATGCCTCTTTGTATTAACAAATCCTTTTCAGTTTTTTTTTTCAATTCTTATCGTCAAGGTTATTATTTTAGCTGTGTTTTCTCAAAATTGCTAAACTTCAGCAGCTCTAGCATAAAAAATGGGATCCAACAAAAGTCTGACGTGCTCAAATGATTCCACAGACAAAATATCTTCGTTTTGAAAAGTTTTAGTTAAAATTCAAAGTAAAACAGTTCACACAAAAAAGAGAGAATTGAAATAACAAAAAAAGAAAGTTCTTATTAAGAAACGTTCTATTCAAAGCTTAAATTTATTGCATTTCTTTAAGTTTGTTTATTCAGTTAAATCATTTCCAAACATTTCTGAACCATTTCTAGATGGACAGAAAACCGTGTGCGTATCCCATTTCTAAGGTGAAAATGGGTCTTTTAAGTCCCTGAGTACTGGGACCTGTTCTAAACAACAACTGATTCAATTATCAAACTGTATCTTCACCACAAACCCCTAGCTGATGTTCACTGTGTGACAGTGTGTGTGTGCGGCTCACGGTGGATGAGTTACCTCAGAGATAATGGGAATGGGTTAAGGAAGACACAATTGACCAGTCTAGCAACAGGAGTATTTCTTTGAAAAAAAAAGAGAAAATAATTATCCAAATATTTTGATTGATTTAGGGGGAGAGTTACAACCCAGGTTATCTCATGTTTAAGTCTGGTTGTGATGAAAAATGAAAGTATTTCTTGTAAATGACGATTTTAATTCAGTTAGTCTTTTCAGCTACTTTAAGCTTTCAAGGCAACTCAGGCCCCTTCTTTAGGCAAGATGTAGTGTTGCATTACACCTTTACTGAAGAAGGGGCCTGAGTTGCCTCGAGAGCTTACATATTTTAATCTTTTTAGTTAGCTAATAAAAGGTGTCATTTTGCTTGACTTCTCACTAAATTCATAATGGCTAAAATGGTACAACACCCTAGTACTACAGCTACTTTAATAATTATGTTTAGTTTCAGTTTTTTACTTTAGTTTTGTAAAATATTTTATTTCAGTTTTTTTTTATTAATAGTTTTCATTTACATTTTATTTTTCATTAATGATAATTGTAAGAGCCAATCTTAGAAAGTTAAAGCTTTGAGTTAAACTCATATTAGTGTTTGGTTAATTTGAACAGAATATAATTTTCTTTCATAGTCATAGACAATGGTATAATCTCTTCACCTGAAAGTTAGTAAGAGATAGAACTTTCTATGGTGACAGGGAAAGCTGAATATGGACAGGTCGCTAATCTATGTTTTAACTTTGTTTAACTTCATTTTTATGTATTAGTTTATCTCAACAGCCACTGTCCTATGATCGTGATTCTTTACTTAACATATTTTCCTGCTTGCTTTCCTCTCAGTTTTCATCTCTTGATGGGATATTATGTGAACCTGCACCTTTGTTTTATTCATCTCCTGACTTCTTTACCTGGATGGCGGTGTTCACCTGTATCAGTGAACTGAATGCCTCTCTGAGACGCAAATGCACCTGCTGCCGCCGTGGAAAAAGAGTCGGTATTGCTGTTAAACAACGCCGACTCAAGTCCCAGAGCTTGGATTCCCGATGCCTGCAAGTCGTCTATGACCCATCTTCTCCTGCACAGGACTCCATACCTGGTCCTTGGGCACTGGATACCGGATTTAATTTGTCTATCTCAAGGCGGCATCACTCTTCCTCGGTGTGCTCTTGGGGAGTAAATGCAGCTAATCTTCGCACGCTCACCCGTGCTCATCCCGCAGCAAGCTCTTCTACTTCTATCAAGGCTGCTCTTTTGAACGTGAGATCAGTGTCTAATAAAACTTTTATTCTGCACGACTTTATTATCTCAAATAAACTGGATTTCTTTTTCATCACTGAGACCTGGATTGTAAATGGTGACTCTTCATGTTTTTCTGACTTGGTACCATCAGGCTATTCATTTTTAAACTCTCCTCGGTTGACTCATTGTGGTGGGGCATTGCCACTGTTTTTAAAAGTATGTTCTTGTGTTGGAGCCTTACAAGGGGTCCATTTAGTAGTTTCGAACTGCAACTTTTTGAAGTGTGCAGCTCCCCTTCTTTGTTGTTTGCTGTGGTTTATAGACCTCCTGTAATTAATGATATCTTCATTTCTGAATTCTCTGATCTCCTGGCTGATATTACCCTCTCCCATGAGAGAGAGAGGGTTGGTGATTTTAACATTCATGTTTGTTGTAAATCAAAACCTTTGGTTAATGACTTTTTATCACTATTGGACTCATTTGATTTTATCCAGCATATTAATACACCAACATACTCTCTCGGTCACACCCTTGATCTCGTTCTTACATGTAATATTTCAGTTAATAATATTGATTTATGCAATGTTTATTTTACTGATCACTTTTCTATAATGAATTTGAATATTACTGTTGATGTTCCTACTACTAGTTGTGCTCCACGCTGTTCTCGCTTTTTAAATTCTTCTATTATATCTGATTTTAAAACCATATTCTCTAGTCTTGATGTACATGTCCAATATGATGGTATCGATGATTCTGTCTTAGAATTTAATTCTTCTTCTAAAACGGTTTTAGACTCGACTGCTCCGCTCAAGATACACTGTAATAAGGGAAGAACTGCTCCCTGGCTAAATGAAACTATTCGACCACTACGTCGTGCCTGTCGAACTACAGAACGGTGTTGGGAAAAAGATGGACTGATTGTTTCTAAACAGATTTTTAGGACTTCTCTATTCAACTTCCAGGTTGCAGTTAAGAAAGCTAAACATAATTTCTTCGCTGATTTAGTATCCCATCATTCTAAGAATTATAGGGTCTTATTCAATTCAATTAATGTGGCCATTCACCCTCATTCTGTGATGGGATTAAATAGTACTGTTCTTTCATGTGAGCAGTTTCTTTTATTCTTTGTCAGTAAAATTGATACAATCTGCTGTGGTATTGTTCCAACTGGCTATGAACTTCCTACTGTTAATCTTGGCATTGTCTTGGAATCTTTTGATATTGTCTCACTTTCACAGTTAAAAAGAATTATTGACACCCTTAAACCAGCTCTCAGTCCTCTTGATATTGTACCACCACGCCTCTTAGTGGAAGCCTTTGATGTTTTGGGCCCATCTTTACTAGCCATTATCAATGGTTCTATTAGTGAAGGGGTTGTGCCCTCATTTTTTAAACATCCTGCGGTGCGTCCCTGTCTAAAAAAGGCAGAATCAGATCCTGGAGTTTTAGCCAATTTTTGCCCAATTTCCCAATTGCCATTTCTGGCTAAAATATCAGAAAGAATTATTTATAATCAATTGGTTGATCACCTTACCGCCAATAATTTATTTGAGATCTACCAATCTGGCTTTAGGCGTTATCATGTTGTTGAGACGGCCCTCCTTAAAGTATTCAATGACATCTCTATTATTACTGACTCAGGTGGCGCTGTAGTCCTTGTCCTCCTTGACCTGTCCACTACCTTTGACACTATTGACCATGAGATATTGCTGTTGCGGCTTGAACATCTTGTTGGGCTTAAAGGGGGTGCTTTTAACTGGTTCAGGTCATATCTAACTGGTAGACACTTTTCAGTGACTTTAAATTCCTCTTTTTTCTATATATATTTTTATTTTATTAATTTTCATTGTAATCATTCCATACAAACAGATCCATTTATAACCCAACAAATTTGAAAACAAATCAAACCCCATCCCTGAGAAGGAGAGCTTAGCTAAAGGAAAATTTCTTTAAGCTTTTTAATAAGGCAACATTAGACAAAAGAAGGGGAGAAGTAAATATCTATATAAATAAGAGATGGAGAAGGGAGTTAAATACAATAATAGTTAATTCTCTTATTCTAAAATAATATTGATTAAATCCTGCCAAGTTTTGAAAAAATTTTGTACAGATCCTCTAACTGAAAATTTGATTTTTTCCAATTTCAAATAATATAAAACATCAGTTTCCCACTGACTTATAAGAGGAGAATTAGGATTCTTCCAATTTAACAAAATAAGTCTGCGTGCCAAGAGTGTAGTGAATGCAATCACCGTTTGTTTGTCCTTCTCCAATTCAAGTCCATCTGGAAGGACACCAAACACAGCTGTTAGTGGGTTAGGAGGGATTGTGATACTAAGGCTGTCTGAGAGGCACTTAAAAATTTTTGTCAAAAATGATGTTAGTTTGGTGCAGGCCCAGAACATGTGACCCAGTGAGGCAGGAGCTTGGTTGCAGCGCTCGCAGGTTGGATCCTGGCCTGGAAACATTTTGGACAGTTTTAAGCGAGACAGATGAGCTCGATATATAATTTTTAGTTGAATAATTCTATGCTTTGCGCATATAGAACTCGAGTGAATTCTCTGCTTTGCTACCTTCCACTCCTTTTCTGATATATTGATTAAGAGATCTTCTTCCCAATGTCCTCTTGGATCTTTGAAAGGTAGGGACTCTAATAAGATTTTATATATTGCGGAAATAGTGTTTGTTTCCTCGGAATTGAGCAGTATTTTTTCCAGCATTGTGGAGGGTGCAAGGTGGGGGAAATCGGGCAATTTCTGTTTAACAAAATTTCTAATTTGAAGATAGTAAAAGAAATGTGTAGCTGGGAGGTTAAATTTTGAACGTAATTGTTCAAAAGATGTAAATATGTTGTCTATATAAAGATCTCTGAGCATTTTAATCCCAAAACTTTTCCAGGTATTAAAAACTGGATATACTTGCGAAGGTTGAAAGAGGTGGTTCCCTTGCAAAGGTGCCACTGATAAAAGATTTTCCATCTTAAAATGCTTCCTAATTTGGTTCCATATTCTGAGTGAGTAAAGCACAATTGGGTTATTAGTATATTTGCGATAACTTTCATTTATTGGAGAGCAAAGCAGGGAATATAAAGAAGTACTACAGGATTTTACTTCTATTGCAGACCAAGCCTGTGTATGTGCATTTATTTGTGTCCAGGTTTTTATGGCTTGTATGTTTGCTGCCCAGTAATAAAACTGAAAATTAGGTAAAGCCATGCCACCTTCTGCCTGAGGTCTTTGTAGGGTCGCTCTTCGGATACGTGGGTGTTTTGAGTTCCAAATGAATGAGGTTATTATTGAATCTAACTGTTTAAAAAACGATTTATTGATATATATTGAAATGTTTTGAAATAAAAAGAGAAGTTTAGGAAGGATATTCATCTTAACAATGTTAATTCTTCCGGCTAGAGTGAGATGAAGGGTTGACCATCTATGCAAGTCTTGCTTAATTTTTTCCATACAGACGCCAAAATTTTGTTGATAAAGAGCTTTATGTTTACTTGTGATATTTACCCCTAGGTATTTAAACTGATCTGCTATGGTAAAAGGTAGGGTGTCTAATTTAATATTATATGCTTGTGAGTTCACTGGAAAGAGTATACTTTTATTCAGATTAATTCTAAGACCAGATATCTTTTGAAATTCTGTTAGTGCTGTTAAAACAGCAGGGACAGTGTTTTCTGGGTCCGATATATATAAGACCATATCATCTGCATATAGAGAAATTTTCTGTTCCAGTCCTTCTCTGACAATCCCCTTTATCTGATGAGAATTTCGGCAGTGAACCGCCAGTGGTTCAATAGCGATTGCAAACAACAGTGGCGACAAGGGACATCCTTGTCTGGTACCACGTTCTAGTTTAAAGTAGTCTGAGCAAATTTTATTAATACAAACTGAAGCTTCTGGACTGGTATACAGTAGTTTAATCCAAGCACAAATATTCGGGCCAAACCCAAATTTCTCCAATGCAGTGAAAAGGTAATTCCATTCGATCATGTCAAATGCCTTTTCTGCGTCTAATGATAGTAATATCTCTGGGGTGTTTGATTTTGCTGGTGAATATATAACATTAAACAAGCGTCGGAGATTTGAAGATAGATGTCGGCCTTTAATAAATCCAGTTTGATCTTGTGATATTACCGAGGGCAGCACTTTCTCCATCCTTCTAGCTAGGATTTTTGAGAGTATCTTAACATCATTATTCAGGAGTGAAATTGGTCTATATGATGCACATTGTAACAAGTCCTTATTTTGTTTAGGAAAGACGGTGATTAATGCTTGTCGAAATGTTTGAGGTAGTATTTGGTGGTCTTTAGCTTCTGTAAATGTTACCAATAAGAGTGGAGCTAGCTGAGTGGAGAATTTCTTATAAAACTCTACGGGGTAACCATCAGGGCCTGATGATTTCCCGCTTTGTAGTGACTTTATAGCGTCTAGTAATTCTGTTAGCGTTAGAGGTTTATCTAGTTCCTCAGCACTTAAAGCATCTATTTGTGGTATTTGTGAATTATCCAGAAATGCATTAGATTGCGTGTTGTCTTCTTTGGGCTCAGTGGAATATAAAGACTTATAGTAATCTCTAAATGTGTGCATTATTTTATTATGGTCGATGATTTCTTCTCCATTCTTGTTGGTGATTACTGGTATTGCATTGTGAACTTCTTGTTTATGAATTTGTTGAGCTAAAAGCTTATTAGCTTTTTCTCCGTGTTCATAGTAATGCTGTCTAGACTTATAAATAAGTTGTTCAGTTTCTTTAGTTGTTAAGATGTTAAGTTCTGTATGCAAGGCCTGCCTTTTCCTGTGAAGAGCTTCACTTGGACGCCTGGCTTGTTCTTCATCTATTCTAGTAATTTCATTTCTTAGCTCTGACACTTTCTTGGTTTCTAATTTATTTCTATGGGAAAGATATGAAATAATCTGGCCTCTTAGGAAGGCCTTTAGAGTTTCCCAGAGTGTTCCTGCAGAAACCTCTGTAGACGTGTTTGTCTCTAGGAAGAAGCTGATTTGTTTGGATATAAATTCTGTGCAGTTCTCGTCTGCCAATAAAAGAGGGTTAAGACGCCATCTGCGAGGTGAGTACGAGGGGCTTAATGATTTTAGCTCCAAGACTAGAGGGGCATGGTCAGAGATAACAATTGTGTCATATTTGCATGATTTAATTGTAGGCAGGAAATTATTATCTATAAAAAAATAATCAATTCTTGAGTAGCTATAATGCACTGGTGAGTAGAACGAGTATGTTCTTGAGTTTGGGTTAAGAAACCTCCAGGGGTCTGATAAGTTGTGATCATTTAAAAACTGTGTAATTATCTTTGCAGTATTAGATGTCGTCCCCCCTGTCACAGGAGTCCTATCTAAGAGTGGATTTAAAACACAATTAAAGTCCCCAGCCATTATAATTTTATGAGTGTTCACACTGGGAATGGATGCAAATAGATTTTGCATGAATTCCTTATCATCAACATTGGGTGCATAAACATTTATCAAAATCATTTTACTGTTATACAAGTTGCCCATGACCATCACATATCTCCCTTCAGGGTCCGACACTACCTCTGATGCTACAAATGGAACTGTTCTATGTATGAGAATTCCCACCCCTCTAGTTTTCTTTATAAAGCTAGAATGGAACATTTGGCCAGTCCAGTCTTTTTGTAATCTGAACTGATCCTTGGTTAGTAAGTGGGTCTCCTGTAAAAATACTATTTTAGCGTTTAAGCCTGTTAGGTGAGAGCATACTTTCTTTCTCTTTAATTCGTGATTCAGGCCTTTAACATTCCAGCTCACAAAGTTAACTGTCCCATCATGGAGACATTGATTCTGAGTTTTTAATGTCATTTTATAGTTTTAATTGGTAATATGGCAGTTTTAATCTTAGTTTCAAGATTCCCCAGGAGTTGTTGCATGTTAGCCTGTTGCTGCATTGATATTTATAATTATAAGGATTATAAGAATAGATTAGATATAACCTGCTCTCCTTCTCTCCCCCCTTTATCCCCCCCCCCCCCCCATTTTGCCTCCCCACATGAGGCTAGACCCCACTTCGCGATGTTCCAGTCCTCTGACATACGAAGAGACAGAGCACGTCCAAAACAAAACAAACCCCACCCTGCAGCGGCGATACAGAATTAAAACAGAGATATCTTTTACAGTTAAATCCTTAATACTATCTGCCGAAAATGTTCTCATTAACAATATTTAATCTTGAAATAATCTTCAGCGCTTTTAAGTTAAGATATTAAGGTTAAAAAAAAAAAAAAAACAACCCTGGGAGTGATTTTAAAAACTAGTCCAGGATAAACCTGGTAATTCATACTGTAATAGTATAATGGTAATTGTATAAATAGTAGAACAAGCATTAAACCAAAGGTATGAAGTTAAACAGTCTACTTTAAGGTATAGTAAAATAAAAAAAATAAATAAATAAATTAAAAAATAAATAAATAACAAAAAAAAAAAAGAAAAGAAATAAAAAAATAAATAAATAAAACGAATCCTACTTTAATCACTTCCACATTTTCACACTCACGTCTATAACTCTATAACTCTGATTAAAACATAAACATATAACATATAAAGTCCAGATAAAAAAAAAATTAAAAAAAAGAGAAGAAGAGATGTATAATTATAATACCAGTCTCTTTAAACATGGATCCAGCGATCAGATCATGGGTCTTTCCCGTGCCTTGATAGAATACGGCTCTTTAATTTTAATTAACTTTCAAAAAAAGTGTCGGAAACAGCTTCTTTAATTCTTTTTCAGCTTCTTCTTTGCTGAAGAAAATATAATGTCCGTCTTGAACTTCCACTTTCAGTTTGGCAGGATACAAGAGGCTGTATTTGATATCGGCTTCCCGTAGCATCCTTTTAATGTCGTTGTAGGATCTGCGTTTTGCAGCTGTTGATGGTGAGAAGTCGGGAAAAATACGAATAAGATTATTTTCGAATATAATCTCTTGCTTGTGTCTGAGAAGTGCCATCACATCAAGCTTACATCTTAGTCGTTCGAAGCGGACAATAAAAGACCTAGATTTAAAGGCGCTTGGTATCTTTGTGCGATAAGCCGTGGCTATCTCATTGTCGAGTTTAAAGTCATCTCCAATTATTTTAGACAGTAATTCTACTGCAAATTTCACTGGGCTTGAGCTTTCTCGTTTCTCAGGTATACCCTCAATTCTTATATTATTTCTTCTGCACCCATCCTCCAGGGCTGCAAGTCTGTCTCCAAGTTTTTTGTATTCCGAGTTCGCAGCTGTGGCTTTTTCATCGGCGTTAGATGCCATTTGTTCCACTGTTTCCACTCGAGCCGTGAGTCCCTGCTTAACGTCTTCCAGCTGGTCTGAAACGTCATTAATATGATCATCAAGCCTTTTCAGTTTGGAGTTAGTTTCTTCAATGTGTTCCACTAATTTCTCCAACATGCCTTTAAAGTTCACGTCGAAACGTTCAAATAGACGCGTTTCCTTATCTTTGTTATCCTTCTTGAGCTCAGTGGCCACCTTCTTAAGATCATTTGTGTTATCTTTCTTAAGCTCCTTCATGGCCGTAACCATGGCAGTGGCCAGTGTAGTGTTCATCTCTTTCTGTGTACCTATCTGTGTAGCGATCATCTCTTTCAGTTCGGACAGTTCGCTTCTGCTTTCGTGCTCCGCAAGTGAAAATGCAGCTCCTGTTACAGGCTCGCGATGAGTAAATGAGAGCACGTCCTGCAGAGCCCTTTCTAGTCTCGAATGATCCTCAGTAATCGGCGATCCCTCGCGACCTGTATCACTTGCGCCTTCGCTCCCATTTTCACTCTCGACTGGAGATGATACAATGGAGCGGGGTCCCAGGATTTCTGCGCACTCTTCTGCCTGTTCCAGGTCAGTCTCCGTGATGCCATACCTTACACCTGCACTCAGGCCGGAAGTCTGTCCGGACTTCGATGCAGCTTTAAGTTTCTTTTCCGGTTCTTTCTGACTTTTCTTCTTGTTACTCATGCTTGTATATTGTAGTGGAAGTTCCTTGGTCGGGTTAAATACAGGATACCTCTAAATAATATGAAATACGTGGGAAAATAAAGCCGCTGCTAGCGGAGCTCTGCTTCAGACGTCCATCTCCTATAAACGGACCAAACCAAAAAATTCCTCTTTTTCGTATAGTGCTCCTCTTAAATGTGATGTTCCTCAGGGTCCATTTTGGGTCCTATTTTATTCTCTATATACCTTCACCCTATTAGCTATTTTTAGGAAATTTAACATTTCTTTTCACTGCTATGCTGATGATACACAGGTTTATATTCCCGTCTGCAACTCTGCAATGAATCAACTGCACAACTGTCTTTTTGAACTAAAATCTTGGATGGCTAATAATTTTCTTGATCTGAATCAAAATAAAATGGAGGTGCTTATAGTGGGTCCATCAGCTAAAGCCCAAATTGGTCTTGGACTTCTCGGCTCTTTCTCTGTCTTTTGCAAACCTCAAGTCCGCAATCTTGGTGTTATCTATGACAGTAACCTCTCTTTTGAGAAACAGATTAATTCTGTAGTAAAGAGTTACTTTTTCCAGCTTCATCTTTCAGGTAAGATCAAGCCTTTTTTTATCTTCTGGGGATCTTGAGAAAGCTGCTCATGCTTTTATCTTTTCTCGTCTTGATTACTGCAACTTGCTGTATTCTGGGATTAGCAAATCCCTGATACGCAGGTTACAGTTGGTCCAGAATGCTGCCACTGACCAACTGCTGTCTGATTCTGTTTCTCCAATATTAGCTTCTTTATACTGGCTGCCTGTGATTTTAAAATCTTGTTGCTAGTTTTTAAATCTTTACATGGGCTTTCTCCTGCCTATTTATCTGAATTGTGTGCTTTACACCAGCCATCTAGAGTGCTTAGATCTTCTTGTCAGTTGTCTCTTGTTGTCCCTCGTACCAAATGTAAAACTAAGGAGGACAGGGCTTTTGCAGCTGCTGCTCCTCGCCTGTGGAACTCTTTACCTCATTACATAAAGAAGTCGTCTACTATTGAACTGTTCAAAACAAGATTAAAGACTCATTTCTATGCACTTGCTTTCCGTGACCTTCAGTAATACTGATGGTTTCCTCATTGTGATTATGTAATCTTATTTCTATTTATTATTTATTTTATTTATGTTAATTTATTTTATTTCTATTTATGTTAATTGTATGTTTTTTCTTCTTTTATTGTAAAGCATTTTGACACAGCATTCCTATGTTGTTTTAAATGTGCTATATAAATAAATTGACATTGACATGTAAAGTGTGTGAAAAATGAAGCAATTTACTGTTATAGTAATTACAATTCTTCAGAAATTGAAAATGTCAACATACTACTTCTAGTATTAGTGATGACTTTACTCAACCAGTAAATTATGATGCAGCTTCTGAATGAGTGTGCATCCTAAGAGTGCTGAGAAACTTTCAAAGCTTCCATTCACTGGATCTCCAGGGCTTAAGAAAGAAGCATGAGAAACAGATAAGGCCTTACAGAATTTCAATCTGTTTATAAGGGTCAGTATGTTACCTGTTATTGTGGCTGAGCCCAACAAATGTGCACGCAAATGATAAAGCAGCACTCATTAAACACATATTCCAGGCTACACATGTGGTCCATTATCACAGATTGATGGCTTTCATACACTTCTTGTATATCAAGATGTAATTCAAAAGACTGGTCAACAAAACTTTTACCTTATGGACAGAAAAGCACAAGTGAAAAATGTGCATTTTGTTGATAGCAATTCACTTGTCACTTTGCACAAGTGAAATTAGTTTTGAAAATAGAGCCATTCTTGATGCACTGAAAGGACGATTCATAAGGTCTACATATGAAAGCAGAATGTTGTGACCGACTAATCAGTTATGCTTTGAAAAGGTTGTTTGACAATGAAGTGATGCAGTCCTTGTCCTCATACAATTACTGAGCTTGCAGTATCTCTGCTGAGCTACAAGTGAAGTTTATTGGTAGCTTGAAAAAAGTGTGAATGTGTTTTTTTAAATTTATGTATTATTACATAAATCATTATACATAAATTTTGTTGTTTTTATTTTTTTTCATAGTTTTACATTGACAATGAAAATCCCTGATGTTGTAACAATAATTCGGTGGCAGAATAATGTTTAAAATATTTTTTGTTCCTTTTTCATTCTCTCTCGAAATAGATAGTTAAAGGATCATACTCTCTTTATTCTTACTATTTGACTGCTATATATATTTATATATATATATATACTGTATATATATATATGTATATATATATATATATATATATATATATATATATATATATATATACGAGCTGTATATACCCGGCGTTGCCCGGGGCAGAAGTAACCTAATCGGTCAAACACTTACATATATACCAAAGTAAACCTAATTGGTTAAACAGCTTCATATATACAGAAGCGAACCTAATTGGTCAAACAGTTATGAATGTGCAGAATGATTTTACAAACATTATGCGTGTTAACAATCATTAAAAAGAAAAGATTGAGGAACTGTTCTTCTATATGTGATGAAGCCACTAATAAGACAGATTTTTTTCAGGACCCAGCTGTTTCATAACTAAACTACTGCCACCCCAAAGTAATGCCTAATACTGGTTTTTGGGGTAGCTGTGGAATAAAAAGGGTGTTTTTTAGTCAGTAACAATCTGACAGTACCCTTCAGTACGGGCTGAAGGGTGCCTATGTAAGGTTTTACATCCTTCCCGTATGGAAAAAAAAACATACTAAACTTTTTTTTCATCATTACAGATAATCTCAGTCAAATCGAAGTACGCATTCTCAATTTATTTTTATGTAATTTTTACTTTTTCACAAAGCCATCCCATGCCAATTTGTATGAATAAACTTTTGCTAGAGAGTTACCAAAAGTTTATTCATGCACATATTTTAATACAGATAATCTATCTGTAATCAAGGTTCTCATTTTCATTCTAATTTAAAATAATAATAGATACTCATTTTTTTCTTCTGTTTTAGAAAAACCAATCTATGCCACCTACGTCTTCGTCAAGTCAGCTTCATCCAGCTTCATCACATATAGAAGAACAGTTCCTGAATCTTTTCTTTTTAATGATTATTAACACGCATAATCTTTGTAAAATTATTCTGCACATGCATAACTGTTTGACCAATTAGGTTTGCTTCTGTATATATGAAGCTGTTTCATCGATTAGGTTTGCTTTTGTATTTATGTAACTGTTTGACCAATTAGGTTTGCTTATGTATATAGATTAGCTGTTTGTCCGATTAGGTTCGCTTCTGTATATATGAAGCTGTTTAACCGATTAGGTTTACTTTGGTATATATGTAACTGTTTGACCGATTAGGTTACTTCTGCCCCGGGCAACGCCGGGTATATACAGCTCGTTATATATACATATACACATATATTTTTATATATATATATATATATATATATATATATATATATATATATATATATATATATATATATATATATATATATATATATACACATACATACATACATATACACACATAGATGCACTTACAATAACATAGAAATCAATATAAACAACATTAACATCATTATCATATGAGAATATGAAGTAATATATAAGAAGCACATTTCATATAAATATAAATTATTAAACAGTAAAATCTTCTTCTATAATTTGCTACCGTGGCTTTTCGTTGGTCTGTCGAGGATTTGAAATCACATGTAGCTTGCAAACCGTTTCACGTATTGACTTGAAATGTGGTACACATATAATACGTCACGTCTGCTATCAGCTTTATGGGTGATGAATGTATTACTCTTTTTATGTTTATTTTATTTTAGAATCAACTCCTATCTGCGCACACCAGGGTGGCCGTGGGCGGATGCGTATGGTGTATTCACTCCATGTTATCGTGCATTGCGCTGTCACTGGTATTTTGATAAAAGAATTTGAACAATATATAAGAAGCGTATAAATTATTAAACAGTAAAACATTAACATTTAAGAAGTAAAGTTACATTGAGTACTACTGCAGTGCCTTCGGGTATACCTCATTTTTTCTTTGCCCATTACATGCTTAAATGTATACATTTTTTGGTGTACCTACCCGACAACACGCGACATATAACCGACCGTGGGAGAAGCATGGATTTTAAACACGCGTTGAGTTCATCTGCTGGTCTCCCTCGTGGAATAACTGGTAATGTTTGAGTAAAATCTACAGCGAGTAAAACGACATTACCTCCTTTTTTTTTTTTACGATCTGTGAGATCTTGCTTTTTTCGGTTCAAGGCTTCATAAGCTCTTTTATGTTCAATGTTGTACTTAATAAGTAGTAATTATCCCAAACCATGATCTTTGAATGTTGCAAGACTTTCGCCTTGTATGTAGATCGGGGTAATTACATTCATTGCATTCCTAGTCTGAATCACAATCTGATTGTATGGGTGGTTACCTGGCACTGTAGGGTTGCCACCCGTCCTTTAAAATACGGAATCGTGCCGCGTTTGAGAATGAAATTGCGCGTCCCATTTTCAATCAATACTGGACGGGATTTATCCCGTATTTTTTGTATCATTTTTTTTTAAAGCAGCGTCTCATGCAAATCATCCCACACGCATTTTATGAAGATGCCTCCTTTCCTACTTTTGATTGGGTAATACTTGATGTCATCGTTAGTTTGATTGGTGTTTTTAACTGTCCAGTGAGTAGGGCGTGTCTTTCAACCGTAAGCAGATTTTTTGCAGTGGTATGACTGACCTCGACGACGGCGACGTTATACGTCAAAAATAAATTACGATAAATGACGATTTTAGCGATACTTTATTACGACGGCGGCTACATAGACACGATCAAATAAAAACAAAAAAATCAAATAATCATTCTACATTTTCAAAACGTCGAAAAAACGACGGAATGAAAAAAAGGCCCACCCGACGACCCACCCATTCCATTTTTATATATATAGATATATTGTGAAGGATTGCCGACTTTTTACTCTGGCCCTCACCCCCAGGCCACCAGGAGGAGCTCTCCCAGCAGCGTGGACGTGCCCCGAGTTCCAGCAGGGCCTCATGGACTATGTAGTTTTTATACACAGCCCTGCTGGATACCTTGGGGGCCACCGGGAGTCACTGTAGGAGGGCTCGTGGACTCTTATGTGCCCTATAACCCGGGAGTACGTCACAGTCACGTGACAGTAAGAAACGACGTGCTCCCGGGTTGAAGAAAAGGACTGTTTACCCTGACCTGGAAGGGAAAAGGAACTGTGGACTGATTGGGCAGGAACACCTCTGGGTCAGGGTGTATAAAAGGACTGTGGGAAAGCCCAGACTGAGCTGAGCTGGGAGGTAGGGTGGCGAAGTGTCTAGGCGAGGAGGATTTGTGATTATTGAGAGTTTATTTGTAGTTATTGTGATTTATATGAGTGTGGAGTGGAGGGTGCTTTGTGCACATCAAGACAAAATAAAGAAGTCTTGGACTTTTATCCCGTGTCTGGAGTGGTACCTGAGGGTATTAGAGGTGGCTCCACGTCTCTACTGCTACAATATATATATATATATATATATATATATATATATATATATATATAAATAATGTATATGTATATATATTGTGGACAACACAAGGTGCATACAGCTCCCCAAACCCCGGAGTCAACAGACACAGAGGCCAAGTGCTGCAGCACACAACACACCTTTCTTCAGCTGTGGGAAACACTTTTGACTCGTTTCCCACAGTGGGACAGTACAGTATAGCACCAATACACTGTCCTTCTCTCTCTTCTCTTCTCCTCTTCATCTCCACTCCTCCTTGCAAGCTTTGTCCTCCTCCTTCCGACTCTGGTTCCCTGATTGGTGGTGAGGTGGCTCCTTTTATACCATACAGGTGTGGCAGAAGAGGTTCCTCCAAGGACCCAGCTGTGCCTACAGCACCCCTTGGCGGCACCCATGGAACCCAACAGGGCTGCTCCAAACTACAAGTTGGAGAGCAACATACAATTGTCTGTGACTGAAAACTGGTTTTGGCAGATACAGGCATATCGTTTTGAAAGTTTTTTCCCTTTGCCTTATTAATTGTCATTGCAAAGGCCAATCTAACAGGAAATTGTCTGCGTGTAAAAGTAAAAGGCAAATTTGAATCTGATAGGGTCAGGGATATCCAGGGAATAAGGACAGTTTGTGAGGTAGGAGCTGCGATAGTTTTACACTCCAGTACAGTGGAACCTCGGTTCACGATCATAATTCATTCCAAAACTCTGGTCGTAACCTGATTTGGTCGTGAACCGAAGTAATTTCCCCCATAGGATTGTATGTAAATACAATTAATCCATTCCAGACCGTACAAAGTTTTTAAGCACAAATATAGTTAATTATACCATAGAATGCACAGCGTAATAGTAAACTAAATGTAAAAACATTGAATAACACTGAGAAAACCTTGAACAACAGAGAAAACTTAACACTGCAAGAGTTCGCGCTATAGAGCTACAAACCGCTCGCTAAAAACACTTTTTTAATGGGTTTTAAGCACAGGGAAAAAAATGAACATTTGAAAAATCCATAATTTAATAAACCATCACGAAATGTAACATTGCAACAATGCACGCTACGAACCGATCGCTGTAAACAGAAGTGAAAACAAAATCAAGCCCGATGCATTCTTTAACTGCCTTCTCTGCCTTATGTGTCTAGCCCCCTCTCTCTTGTGCGCCTGTGTGTGTGTCTCTCTCGTGCGCCTGTGTGTGTCTCTCTCTCTTGCGCCTGTGTGTGTGTGTCTCTCTCTCGCGTGCCTGTGTGCGTGTATCTCTCTCGCGCCTGTGTGTGTCTCTCTCTCTTGCACCTGTGTGTGTGTCTCTCTCTCGCGTGCCTGTGTGTGTGTGTCTCTCTCTCGCGCGCCTGTATGTGGGGCTCTCTCTCACGCGCCTGTTTGTGTGTGTGTGTGTGTCTCTCTCGTGTGCCTGTGTGTGTGTGTCTCTCTCGCGCGCCTACACAGATGAAAGCGACTAAGGTGAGGAGTTGGGGGCGGGCACATGAGCAGGCAGTGCGCATGCCTCGAGAGCCTGTGTGTGTGTCTCTCTCTCACATGCCTGTGTGTGTGTGTGTCTCTCTCTCTCGCGCGTCTGTGTGTGTGTGTGTGTTTCTCTCGTGCGCTTGTGTGTGTGTGTCTCTCTCGCACGCCTACACAGATGAAAGCGACTCAGGTGAGGAGTTGGGGGCGGGCACATGAGCAGGAAGTGCGCATGCCTCGAGAGCCTGTGTGTGTGTCTCTCTCTCACATGCCTGTGTGTGTGTGTGTCTCTCTCTCTCTCGCGCGTCTGTGTGTGTGTGTGTGTTTCTCTCGTGCGCTTGTGTGTGTGTGTCTCTCTCGCACGCCTACACAGATGAAAGCGACTCAGGTGAGGAGTTGGGGGCGGGCACATGAGCAGGAAGTGCGCATGCCTCGGGGAGGAGGGTTAGAGTTGGCGGGCGGGGCTCTGTCTTGAGTGCGTGTGTATCCCATTGTCAGGCGACTTGGTGGATTATATATAGAAAAGCAGCCGGAACTGAAAAGAACAATGAAAAGTCAAGTGTGAATGCCTCGAGAGCAAGGGTGGACATGGGCTGGGGAATAAGGACAGTTTGTGAGTTAGCAGCTGCGATAGTTTTACACTCCAGTACATTGCGGTGAATGCTGGTAACAGTCAGGCAGGCGGGCGGGCAGGCAAGCGTTCTCGCCCCATGGTCTTAGAGTTGGTGGACGTGGCTCTTTGAGTTGTCGTCGTATCCCATGGTCTTAGAGTTGGTGGGCGGGGCTCTGTGAGTTGGCGGGCGTGGCTATGTTGTGTGTATCCCATGGTTGTCTTGCGTGCCCTGGTCGGCTGCTTAGTGAATTATATATATATATATATATATATATATATATATATATATATATATATATATATATATATATATATATATATCACGGCATTCGTAGTCTGTGTCACAATCTGATTGTATGGGTGGTTACCTACCAGGTAACGCTTGTGGTTGACCAGCAATCTGCTAACATCCGCCACGGTGCCCTCAGTTTGTGAGGAGCAGATCATAGAATGGTTGAAATAGTTTTACTGTCAAATGAATGCAAAGAGTACACGACACATGTTTCGCCCTCATTCTGGGCTCATCAGGTGTACACACTCCACTGCACTCCCTATCGAACCGATAAAATCCGAGGTTAAAAATGCAATCTCTCTCATCCCGATCACAGCCCATGTCCGTCTCTCATTCTCCCCGGCTCACCCATTGCTCTTGCAGCTGGTGGAGACCCAACAGACACGAGCTCCTTTCAGCTGACCTCCGTCTTGGCTTCCATTAAGGACATCACTGCCAGACAATCTGAGGTCGGCACTCCTCCCTTCATCCTTTGCACTCACACAGTCACTCCTCAGATCCCTCGGGAAGACACCTGCCTGGCTCACCCCACTCCAATAGAATATTCAGAAGGGCGAACTAGCCCCTAGAGCACCACTAACAAACACTCCTTCGCGGGGCCCCAGCTCATGCTGTCTCCTCCTTACAGGTGGCCAGATTGTACTTCCAAAACCGCCATTCATGTCCTTTAACCCCCTGCTTTGTTTCTTGATCCATCTATCTCCATCTATATATCTCTCCATTTATCCATCTTCCCCTTCCTGCTGCTGACCCGTATATATAGCCCCATCTCCCCGCACCTCCATGGCCACAGCGCCTTAATCACACTCCGCAGGAAGCCAATGAAGCAATTGAGAATTAATGCACCCACACGTGCAGGTGTGACTCACTCCAACTACCTCATTAACTCCCCGTGGTTGTGCAATCATGCCCACGAAGAACGACACAGCTATACGGATTTAAAACCTGGCCCTTTTTTTTGAAGACGCGGACCCGCTATACCACAGCTACCCCTAAGTCTTGACATTAAACATGTTTCCCTGGGTACAGTACAGCTAGGTGTGGTCTGTTCAAAGATTCAAGCCCAGGGGCCCATACCCCCTGGATTTTGTGATTATATCTGTCAGAACACAGTACAGTTTCGTTTTCTGATTTCTGATCACTTTTCAGGCAAAATTCTGTTTGTAAACTTTATGTGGCTTAGATGGCATAAGATATCAACACGGCCAGTAAATAATTACCAAGCCCAGTTTGGGAGTTTTTTGAATACAACATCCAAAGTAAGAGCATTGTAAGAGCATTGTCTTCAAGCTGGATGCATTGTATGCTGTAGACAAAAAGATTAAAAATCCCACAAGCCTTAAAATTCCCCTACATAGTTATCACAAATTGGCCTCTGACCTATTTCTGGGAAAAAAAACAAAAAAGTAAAAGCACCAGTAATCAGAGCCCATATGCAAGTCCAAATCCACGTAATTCAAGACAACAAATGTTTAGTAAGGGTAGCAGCTCGAGGAGCAAACTTAATTGGACTCAAAAAACACAAAGAAGTCCAAATTAATTTGTTTATTGTAACTCGCATGTCACTTAGCCTTGTAGTTCCTATTGCATATTTGGTTTTGGTTTTGTTTCATTTTAACATGACATATCTGCAAGCTTCTTTTAACATATATTAACATTAAACAAATATTACAGTTAGGTTTGGTTGTGACATCAAACCATATGATAATTATTTAAACCAAAACTGAAACTAATGTTTTCACATTTGGGCTTCTGAGCTGGACAGAAAGACAGGCATGAGAGAACTGGACAGAGTGGCCCTTATTCAAATAAGCAGCAAGCTTGACACCTTCTTAGTTGCCTTGCTCCAGCGGTGGTTCCTTCAGATTAAATGAACTTGGCGACGTATTACTGAGGAGCGTTCAGTTAAAGGAAAGGTGGAACATTGGCTGGACACAATGAAGAACAAAATACCATGTAAGTGAGCTGGCTCTGAAGCCTTGTAACACCATGTGATAAATGACTTATGTGCTATTGAACAGCAGCTGATCCTGCATGAGTAAACTTTTAAGTTGGTTGAACGTGTGTTTCTTTTTTATTTACCTACTGTTTAAAAGTGTTTATTCTCTGTGGCTGCACCAGCCCCTATATATTGTCCTTTTAATAAGATATTTTGCAGTCAGTTGAATTTGTCAAACCACATAATTATATTAATCATTACCAATAGCTCTGTTTGGATCAGTAGTACTGTAAAATTAGCATAGTTACAATGTAATATCAGGAATTACACATCCACCCTGATCGTATAATGTTGAAGAAAACCTGACAGCTACAGTATGTGGGGTTTACTGTACATAATGGTGAGGTGATAGGCAGGCCAACAATGTGTCCAGAAAATATACTCCACAAGAACAGATAAAAATTAAGGCAAAAGATACATAGTTTTAAGCAAAATATGGATTCAAAATGTCGGGCTATTAACCTGTTAAATGGAACATGTATGATGTGTGGTGAGGAAATGAGAGATTAAAGGTCCTCAAAAAGCAGATTTTTTTTCAAAGAAACCTTAATTTCTCAAGATGCAAAAGTATAGTTTTGTTATCAAAAATTTTTTATAACAAGCTGTAAAAGGTACACAGAGAGGAAAAAATGACAAAAGGATTAATGTGATCAGATTAAATCTTGCGTGATCTTTGCATGTAGAAATAAAATGGAAAGATTATGCAAAGTCAAAGCATAAAATTTTTTAACCAAAAGTAAAACTAATTCAGCATGAAGAGAGCGATCATGACACAGAAAGGCAAGGAGATGTTTTACCAAAAAACAAGCCAGTCAATCAAGGATACCACATTAGGAATGACAATACTTCTCGTGTCGAAGAGTACAAACTTCAGCGTAGCATTCCCTGATGAGTGTGAGTTATTTGCCCTGAATAACTGGTAAAGCATCACATTTGCATGGTTACCAAGAAGAAGGCTTTAGTATCTGAAAACTGACTGAAGGCAAAGGATATTAACCATTTTAAAGTTCACAACAAAGTCACAATGGCTGAATGCTCTGAATAAAATAATTCAATTAAACAGCAAAAAATATGAGAGAGTTACAAACACTCACATCCAGTATTTCTCTTAACTGTGCATGCTTCTTAGAAGCAAAAGAGGTGCTACGTTACCTGTGGAAGACATTTAGTGGAACAAATTTAAAAGTATTTGCTATTTCTTGCCCTATATGTGCCTTCAGCACCTTCCCTTGTGTGTCCGTTGACCAACATTGCCTCTCTCGAGTGTGTTCCTGTAAAGCCTGCTTCTCAGACTCTGCTTTTAGACTTTCGGTCTTTGAAAACGACTCTCAGTGTGCCTCATATGCCTTTACTACTCCTCGTGTGTCTTGCACTTCCTCTTTTGATCGTGTCACCAAAGTCAAATTGACCAATCACATAAAAACCTAACTGGCCAATCAGATTACTTGGCAGAACCAGAAATGCACGCACACACTGACCTTAATTTTTTTTTTTTTAATATAGTAGATCTGTCTTAAGAGACAAAGTAGATGTGAAAAAATAATGCCACTGTATGGGGGTAGCTCTTATGTTTTTTGCAATTTAATTCAATTATTTTATTCAGAGCATACAGCCATTGTCAATCTAATTGCCCTCTCCCTTTAGTCAGTATTCAGATACTAAAGCCCTCATCTTGACAAGCATGTAAATGTGGTGGTTTACCAGTAATTTACCAGTAACTCACCACAATAAACTAATTTTCATCAGGGTAAGCTCCATATTAGCTGAAATTTTACTCTTCAACCCAAGAAGCATTGTCATTCCTAATGTGTCCTCCCTGCCAAAGAACTATACATTTTCTAATATTTAAATCTAGGGAACACCATAAAAGGAAAAAAATCTCCTATGATTAGTGATTTCTCTGCATACGGGGCAAATCGGGCACTGTCTGACTTTTCCCAGCTGCTTAGATCACAAATAAGTAAATAATTAAGTCATACTCGGCTCAATAACTCAATGTGTTATTGAAATGTTTATAGAGAACTCTGCTTAGTCTTCATAATAAATGTTTTCCACTTATAACAACAGCATGCACGATGCAATTTGTTTGTAAAAAATATGTATTTTTGGAAAATGTAGGTGTAATCTGAACTTAATTTTACAGTAAGTTGCATACCAGAATACTAGGACTGCATTTTTCTATTGGAGGAACACTGCAAAAGTTAGACCACTAATAACAATGCAAAATGCTGAAAAATGAATTCATGCTTTTGTTTTAGTCGACTAGATTACTGTAATGCACTCCTGACTGGACTACCTAAGAAAGACATCAATCAGTTGCAATTTGTACAGAATACAGCAGCAAGAATCTTAACCAGGAAAAGAAAATCTAATCACATCTCACCAGTTTTTGTGTTGTTACTTTTTTACCTGTGTCATTTACAATTGAGTTTAAAATACTACTAATGGTGCATAAAGCCTTAAATATTCTTGCTCCGTCCTATATTTTGGAATGTTTATCCTCCTAAAGTCGTTTCCTTAGATGTTCTAATAGCAGTTTCCTTATTATTCCAAGAGCTAAGCATAAAAGATGTGGTTAGGCAGCCTTTTGCTATTATTTGCCAAAAAATCTGGAATTCTTTACCAATAGACATACTTCAAGCTAATACTATGAATCATTTAAAAAAAAACTCCTAAACACCCACGTTTTTAATTTGGCTTTTATATAGCTACATTTTGGTTGGACTTACAACAGACTGTGCATACATAGAATTATCATATTATTGAGGGATCTGCAATCTTTACTAATTTCTACTTTTCTCTACTTTGTTTTCCAGGTTTTCTGTTATGATGTTTTGAGCCACGACCACCTGATATATGTATTATCATATATAAAAACTCATATTGATTTATTTTATTTTGTATTGCTTATTCATTATTATTCTTACCTAATTTAATTTGTTTTTCTTTTCTTGTAACAATTTTGTTAAGCATTTTGATCTACATTCTGTGTATGAAAATGTGCTACAGAAATAAATGTTGTGAGATTGTCTTTGTACCGGGTACTGCTAAGCTACCAAGCTCAGAGACCTGTGTATGAGCTCTTCATTGTGCAGCTGGATTATTAACTTCCTAACAGGCAGATCCCAGGTTGTTCAAGTAGGTGACCACTCCTCATCATCCCTCACTCTCAACACAGGCGCTCCACAGGACTGCGTTCTGAGTCCACTGCTGTACTCCCTCTACATGTATAACTACATGAAGAACATGGCTCTAATATAATTGTTAAGTTTGCTGATGACACAGATGTTGTAGGCCTGATATATAACAACAGTGAGCATGCATACTTGGATGAAGTGGAGAGTCTGTCACACTGGTGTCAGGACAACAATCTTATCCTAAATATCAGCAAGACAAATGAGGTGATTGTCAGCTATGGGAGAACACAGCAGAGGCACTACTATTACGTCAGTATTAACAACACTCCAGTAGAGAGAGTGGATGGTTTCAGATACCTCTGTGTCTACATCATGGAGGACTTGACCTGGTCCAAGCACATTGACACCATGACAAAGAATGCATTAAAATGTCTTTACCACTTCAGGTGCCTCAAGGATTTTAAGTTGTGTTCACAATTACTATAGGACTTCTACACATCCACCACTGAAAGTATTCTGACAGGAAGTTTTAATGCCTGCTTTGGGAAAAGCAACAACAACAACAACAACATTTACTTATATAGCACATTTTCATACAAAAAGTAGCTCAAAGTGCTTTACATAATGAAGAAAAGAAAAATAAAACACAAAATACGAAATTAAAATAAGACAACATTAGTTAAAATAGAAAAGGAGTAAGGTCCAGTGGCCAGGGTGGACAGAAAAAACAACAAAAAAAAAAAAAACTCCAGAAGGCTGGAGAAAAAAATAAAATCTGTAGCGGTTCCAGGCCACGAGACCGCCCACTCCCTTCTGGACATTCTACCTAACATAAATGAAATAGTCCTCTTTGTAGTTAGGGTTCTCACGGAGTCACTTGATGCTGATGGTCATACAGACTTCTGGCTTTTAATCCATCCATCATTGTTGGAACATCATGGTGCTTTGAGTAGATGGTGGTGGCGCAAGCCACCACCAAAAGGACACCGGAAAAGGAAACAGAAGAGAGAGTAGGGATTAGTACAGATTTTAGAGCCACCATGAATAGTTATTATAATGAATTGGATATGCAGAGTATCAGGATTTAAATTACAGTGAAGTTATGAGAAGGCCATATTAAAGTAATGTGTTTTCAGCAGTTTTTTTAAAGTGCTCCACTGTATTAGCCTAGCGAATTCCTACTGGCAGGCTATTCCAGATTTTAGGTGCATAATAGCAGAAGGCCGCCTCACCACTTCTTTTAAGTTTTGCTCTTGGAATTCTAAGGAGACACTCAGTTGAGGATCTGAGGTTGCGATTTGGAATATAAGACGTCAGACATTCCGATATATAAGATGGGGCAAGATTATTTAAGGCTTTATAAACCATAAGCAGAATTTTAAAGTCAATCCTGAATGACACAGGTAACCAGTGTAGTGACATCAAAGCTGGAGAGATGTGCTCGGATTTTCTTTTCCTGGTAAGGATTCTAGCAGCTGCATTCTGCACTAGTTGCAAACGATTTATGTCTTTTTTGGGTAGTCCTGAGTGGAGTGCATTACAGTAATCTAGTCGACTGAAAACAAACGCGGGAACTAATTTCTCAGCATCTTTCAATGATATAAGAGGTATAACTTTTGCTATGTTTATTAAGTGAAAAAATGCTGTCCTAGTGATCTGATTAATATGCGATTTAAAATTTAGATTACAGTCAACAGTTACCCCTAAGCTTTTTACCTCCGTTTTGACTTTTAATCCTAATGCATCCAGTTTATTTCTAATAGCCTCATTGTATCCATTATTGCCAATCACTAAGATTTCAGTTTTCTCTTTATTTAACTATTCATCCATTCTGAGATACAAGTTAGACATTGTGTTAGTGAATCAAGAGAATCGGGGTCATCAGGTGCAATTGATAAATACAGCTGTGTGTCATCAGCATAGCTGTGGTAGCTCACGTTGTGCACTGAGATAATCTGACCTAATGGAAGCATGTACATTGAGAAGAGCAGTGGACCCAGGATAGAGCCTTGTGGAACACCATATAGGATATCATGTGTTTTTGAGTTGTAATTACCACAACTAACAAAGAATTTTCTCCCTGCCAGGTAGGATTCAAACCAATTTAAGACGCTGCCAGAGAGGCCCACCCATTGACTAAGGCGATTTCTAAGAATATTATGATCAATGGTGTCAAATGCGGCACTCAGATCTAAGAGGATGAGAATAGATAAATGACCTCTGTCTGCATTTACTCGCAAATTATTTACTACTTTAACGAGCATGCAGCAGGACTGCTGGTACGGTCAGCTGAATGCATCACTGGGTGTGCACTCAGTAAATTCCTCTACGTCTACACCAAGTGATGTCTGTCAGGGCAAAGAAAATTACCAGAAGTACCATTCATCCCATCAACGGCTTTTTTCCTAGCTGTGGTCAGGAGAACAGTATTGCTGTGTGAAGCCAGTTCAGAGAGACTGAGGTGGAGCTTTTTTCCACAGTCCATCCGTGACTTGAATGAGGAAAGTGTTTAGAGCTTCATGATGCCCTATTGTTAATTCTCTTGCATTGTTATTTAAGGTAAGCTGTTTATTTAGTTATTATACATTATTTATCACATAGTTTATGATTCCATTATAATGCATACTATTGCACTTAATTAATGTAACGATATTTGTATATGGTTTGTCATGTATATGTTTTTGCCCTTTATATTCTTCTTAAATGCACAGTCTTTGAGTTTAGCAGCTGTGCATTTCACTACATATTACACGGAATGTATAATTTGTATGTGACAAATGAATTTGACTTTGAGTTTGCTAGTCTGCTTCCCATCTGCTTGAGCAGACCCTTAGGCCCTGCAATATTCCTGAAAAATCTTTTCTCATGTACGTGCATGTGCAGCCTGAACTTTTGAGAACCTCCTTGTAGCTTGAAGGTAGAGCCCTTTTATATGACCCATTGTTTGATTTTTTTGTGACTTGATATAAAGGGAAAATAAACGTGTACATTGATGGTGATGTTGTAATATCTGTTAATGCTGTGTTTTCGTTGGTTTAACTATATGTAGAAAGATCTTTATTTGGCATGAGTTTTTTACGGCACTATTGAGCTGACATTTCGTCATCACTGGTGTTGGTAGACTAATATTTGAAAGCAGTGCCTCTCCCTTACTTCTCACATGAAGTTTCCTTGAGGCCATCTCCTTCTTCAGTCAAAGCTGCTGTTGACAATTTGATCTTCTTTGTGGCTCCAATGATTTTTTTTTCTGACATGCATACTGCCTGCACATTCACACTACCAGCTCTGGCTCATACCGCTTACTTGACGTCAGAGGCATTACTATCTTCATCAATGTCCATGAGCCAACCCAAATCAAGATCATTCCCAGCCAATGTATTTATGTAAATGAAAGAGTTTTATAAGTTCTGGGGCCTCAAGTATAAAATCTTGTTTATATTCAATACTAAAATTTTGCTTATGCTAGAAAGGCAAAAACAGTGCATGCACAAAAAAAATATTGTACTTATGAAACAGTATGTACTCCAGGTCCCACACCAAGTACCTTTATAAATTTAAAATGAACTTAAAGCTATGTGCTTGTGAGTGAAGTTTTAGCCACCCCTCATCACCTCCAACCAGTGACCAAATATGGCCTAAAAAGCACTATTGGAATATTCATGACCTAATCACCATATAAATTCAGCAATGTTCCTGAATGGCATACTTTCAAACGATGGGAGAACGGAGGAAGTGAAACTTGACAGAATATGAACTTGAGGTATTACTGACATATGGCAAAGTTTAAGAAGTGGCCTGGGGGCCCAGCTTCCTCCATACGGAGGCAGTATGTTACTAAAAAAACTCTCAAATAAAGGGTTCTTTTTCCTCAATTTTTATGGCCACAGTTAATGTAAATATGTTAATTAACAAATTAGATGCATGGTGATGTGGTAGTAGCGCTGCAGCCTTGAAGGAAGCGTCTGGGGTTGCTCCCCAGGTGACCCCTGAATGGAGTTTGCATATTGGTCCTCATAGGTTTGCTCCAGTTCCCATTCTCAGGCCAAATACAGGTTAGGAAAAATGGCAATGCTAAATCGTTTCGTGATGTATGCGTGTGCGTGAATTTACCCTGCGATGGGCTGGCATCCTGTCCAGAGAATGTTCCTGCCCGCACTCGTTGCGTGTTAGGAAAGGCTCCAGCTGCCCCTTACCCTGGATAAATGGATTTATAGGATGGATGGATCAATGAATACTATAATCTGTTCTGCCTAAAGCAACTTTCACTTGCACATCACCAATCCAGAGAGAAATACTCTTCTTCAATTACAGATTTCTTCACTGATTCACATTTAACTTGAGGGAGGTTATTTCAACTTGAATATGTTGTATTTAGTATTTTCCTCGTTTACATGCCTAAAAGATGCTGTCGGCAAAAAAGATCGTCATTAGTAAGCATGAAAGATTAAATGGTAGTGCGTGCGGCTGCGGCTTATTCCTTCCCTGTACAAACTGCGGTGTAGCGGTCTGAGAAAATGTGTATCACATATCACACATAACCCTGTTGTAAAATATTTAAAAAGCAAAAATGTGATATTTTTCTCTTTGATGAAGCAAATAAATAACATAAAATGCTCCAACTTTTAAATCAGTTAACTAAGTCACCCAAATGTTATAAAGAAAGTGTTTATTTTGCCACAATTAAAATACATTGACAAACAAACTTAAAAACATGGTTTCTGTCATTTAGTTTCATTTAGTTTCTGTCATTTATTTTCTCAGGAAGCAAAGGAGAGCTGACCTCCCCCAGAAGCTGCTGGTTAATTTCTATAGATACACTATAGAGAGCATCTTAACTAACTGCATGATGGCCTGGTACAACAGCTACACCATGGCTGCTAAAGAAGCCCTGCAGCGGGTCGTAAAAACAGCACAGGCCATTATTGGTACTGAACTTCCATCACTCGAACTCTTGTATAAAACTCGCTGTGTGAGAAGGGCCAAAAACATTCTCAAGGACAAACTCATCCTGGAAATTCTTTGTTTGAGCTCCTCCCGTCAGGAAGATGCTTTAGGTCAATCCGTGTACGCACAAACAGACTAAAAAATAGCTTTTTCCCATCTGCCATAAACTTTCTGAACTCTGAATCTCCTCAGTATGAGATCATTTTAAATTGAACATGTGCAATTTATTGGTAATGTGCAATATACTAATGTAATACAATATATAATATGTAATGTACTATTCATTAACAGGTGCAATAACAATTTATGCTGCTGTGCTTTGAGCAATAATAATTTGCTCTGGTTATTTGATCACTTAACACTGTATACAACATATTTGGAATTATTTGACTTTTCTTTAAATGCACCTTGGGGCTGTCACAAAAAGTAATTTCGTTGTGTTATGCAATGACAGTAAAGTGCTTGAACTTGAACTTGGTTGACCTAAATGCTTTACAAAATTAAAATTAAATTAATAAAAATAATTAAAACATACAACAAAAAATGAATAGTACAAAAACAAAAATACATATAAACACACCTCTAAAAAGCTGGAGTACACAAATGAGTTTTTAGCCTCAATTTAAAGCATTCGATGGTGGAAGACTGTTCCACAATTTGGGCCAGCTACAGATAAAGCAAGGTCACCGTTACCCCTCAAACAACTGTTATAGACAGAAAGACAGAACAGAGCTCAACGAGGACTGTAGGGGTGTATGAGGTCAGTGAGGTAAGCTAGAATTAACCGGTTCAAAACTTTATAAACAAGCAGTAAAATTTTAAAATTGACTCTAAATTTCACAGATAACCAACCTAAGATGCTAACATTTTGGTAATATGTCACGATTTCTTTGTTTTTTGTTAGCAGATATGCGGCTGTATTTTGCACAAGTTGAAGATGAAAGATAGTAGTCTGACTAATCCCAAAATAAAGCCTATTACAATAATCCAGTTGAGAGAAAAAAGGATTGATTGATGTCTCATAATCTCTAAAAGAAAACATATGCCTTACCTTGCTTAAAACTCTCAAACTCAAAAAGAGGTCTTAACAACAGCACTTATTTGCTTATCAAATTTAAAGTCAAGATCAAATAAGATGCCTAGATTTTTCACATAGGGTTTAACATAACCGGAAAGTGACACTAGATCACAGGTTACATTATTAACACGATTTGGAGATCCAAAACTTTCCATTTCTGTCTTGCTCTAATTCATTTTTCAACAATTACTAGCCATCCATGGCTTAATATCGCTGTAAATACCGTTAAAGGTTTTCATGATGACAACTGACTTATAAGCCAATTTAAATTTCCTAGAGTTATCTTCATGGAGTTGTGTGTTGAATTGGAGCCTGCATTACAGAGACCAATACGTGATGGCTGTTTCTTTACAGGTTTAGAATAATCAGGTTTAGAAAATGGATGGCTAAATGGTTGCACATCACAATGTGATTGACACATCACTGAAATGCAAAATGAAATGAGTTTTTCTGCTCACTTCATTGTCCTGCTGCCCGGAGTCACTAAAATGCAAACACCAAAAAACTCTGCATAGAACTTATGGGTAGTCAAAACCTTCTGTAATTTTAAGCCAGTCTCCATGCCATGCTTGTGTTTTAAACTGCAAATCCCAACTTGTGGGTAAGAGATGGCTTACACCCATTTCCAAGCATAACCAAATTTTATACATGAAGCCCTAGTTCTTTAAGTGTCGGATAATCCTGTCTCTCTTTATCTCTCTTTCTGTTACGCACACTAATTCACACACACACTTTCTACGAAAGCTTCTTAGGATGCTAATGTCCATTCTGACAGCATCTCTTTCCCAGGTCCATTTGGCACCACCAGAATTTTCATGCAAAAACAACACTGATACTTACAATTCCTTTGTATGTTTTACTAAATATTTAAATTCTGATGTTCTCTTTCCCTGACACATTTTAATAAATTCTGCACAGAGTACCTATATTTATTTACTTAGTTGGCAGAACCTTATTGGCCATAAGGCCATTCTGTCACTTGGCCTATCCAGTTAATGGCAGGTAAGGGGAAATGTGGATATGTTGGATTGTCATTAAGTCAAATGGCCATTCTAAAGTCCATCACAGCTCTGATAATGGTGTAAAAATGAAGAGCGTTGAGTTGCTTGACCACACTGTGAAACTGAAACAACACAACAGTAACACAGTAACTGTTTTTCTTTTTCTTTTTTCTTTTTTTAAAAGCAGGGTTACCCTTTTCTTTTTATAGTGACCACTATCTCATCTGCATTGTGGAATTCCCTGAGAACATTCAATTGAAAGAGCTGCAGCTGAAGACACATTTGGTGAGGAAAAAAATGTATTTGTTCTTTTTTTTTTCCTTGTGTTGCATGCAGAAAATTTCTGGTTTTATAAATTATTCTACTCATGCTGAGCTTTAAACAGCACTCAGTCTTTATGTTTAAATAGCACTTTTCACAAAGAGCACCTTTCAAGATAGTTTATCCAGCAGGGAACTTTCACTTAAAGAGAGTAAAAAGAAAAGATGAAAGAGAGTGATCAGTCAAACTTTTGTCATTGTGATTGCAAAATGATCACATATTTAGAAGCTTAACTTTATGATATTTACTACTTATAGTGTTTAAAACTAATATGTTTTCTCCAGAATTTTTTTTCCCATTGCTGGAAACAGTAACATATAAGAAGGAAGAACAAAATGACAGGACACCTCAGTTCACAATTGGTGCCATAGTTAAAAGAGCAGTGCTAGTTTAGGCTATATCACATTAGATGGCTTTTCCAGAGATTGTCAATCATAGTCTTCACTTACATAATCTTAGCGAGTCGGCGGCATGCATCTGTGAAGTACATCACCTAATGTGATATCCCCAATAACTCAATCCATCTAGTGTGTGATTCAATCCGATAAAACTAAATAGGTATGATTTTGTCTTTAGTCATTGGGCTAAGCTCTGTGTGCATGAGAGCAGCCAGCCAATGAATGCTCATCTGGAAGTACAATGCATATAATGCAGGGGTGGGCAAAGTCAGTCCTGGAGGGCCGCAGTGGGTGCAGGTTTTTGTTCCAACCCAGTTGCTTAATTAGAAAACAATCCGTGGCAATAATTTAATTTCATGGCTTTTTAGTGCTTTAACTCTGCCATGTCAGGTCATTCTCATATCCTAGATTTTTTTTTTTCCTTTCTAAGGATATCACTTAAATGATTTGAAGGCTAAAACAGATGACTAATTCTCAGTCCTTCACATTTTTTCTCTTCACTTTCCTACCAAGTATTTAATAAAACCAAATAGCGCATGATAAATACACACAGGTGTAAATGGAAACAAACTAAATGGAGAAATGCTGGTTTCTTTTATTATTTGTATCTTATTGCTAATAAGGAGTAATTAAAAACCAAAGTACAGCTGTTTAAGACTAAAATAAGCAATAAGGATTCAAAATCTTAGCAATTGAGACAATTAAAATGAAACAGAAGTGTTACTTGACCAATAAGTGCTTCTTATTAAGCAATTGGGTTGGAACAAAAACCTGCAGCCACTGCGGCCCTCCAGGAATGACTTTGCCCACCCCTGAATAATGTAGTGACAAAGAATAAGGAATAGGGGTGTTTTGGACCACACCAACAGAAGATAATCTTGTCTGTTCGATGTCTGACTTTTTACATACCTCGACAGAATAGAAAAAAGAAATAAAATGTGCCGAGATTGTGACTGAACTCACTGTACCTTTTCACCCTTCATATGTTGTCAACTCTTATCAGGCAGCACACTACTGGCTGTCACAAAAAAAAGGTGAGCACAACTGCTCTGGAAAATCGGCACACATTTCGTAAATGTAACATGGGCAGCGATTGTCAGTCATTTAAAATGCTGTCAGCAATTCAGTCAGCAAATCTGACATATCCCATAGCTAGAAGTTACGTAATGTTACATTCGCTTAAAGTGACATTTCCAAAAACTCGCTCCAACTAGCTTATGACTCGTTACAATAAAATCAAACAGGTCTAATTTTGTCTTTAGTTGTAGATGTGGGTTTGTTGTGCATGAGAGTTGACAATCAATGAATGCTCATCCGGAAGTTTAATGTACAAAATGTAGCAATGAGAAATAAGGAACCTAGGGGTTTTAAACCCCACAACCAGAAAAGAGGCTCGTTATACTGATGTCTCATGTTTTAAGTACTAAACAGAATGGAAAAAAGAACAAAAGGGTCAAAACTGCAGCTGAACTTGGTGTACCTGTTAATCTTTGCACAGCGGTGACATGGTCAGACAGACAGCACGTTATTAGCTATCACGAAAAGTGGAGAGCACAACTAAAGGCATCCAGTCAATAAATGTTACCTGGGAAGAGATTTTCAGTCACATAAATTGACATGCTCCAACAATGAGTTCAGTGACAGTGGTGGGCAAATCTGACATACTCCACAATTAGATGGTGCATAATGTGACATCTGCTTCAACTGGGTTAGATGCTATTGAGTCATCAGCTCTTTGCCAAGTCTTACCACACACACCAAAGCTCAAGTCAATAGTGCAGAATACCCAGAACAATTATGAGTTACTATGAAGAACAAGAAGCATTTTAAAATACAAACAACAAAGTGACTTACTGTATTTGACATTATTTTCCACAAAATCAAGAAGATGCCACCACCCTAATCTTATACCTGAATCCAGACTGTTTTACATTACTGGTAACCATTCTCTAGGTGGCACTGTTTACACATTGATCATATCAAATATAAGCAATGATCATTTGCATGCTTTCGTGTGAAACATGCAGAGGTTTTACACTGCGCTAAAGGCAGATTTCTTCTAACTTTTCGGATACGCACTTATATTTTTTTCGCATTATGAATCAGTGTTTCATTGTCCTGTGGTGGGCTGGTGCCCTGCCTGGGGTTTGTTTCCTGCCTTGCACCCTGTGTTGGCTGGGATTGACTCCAGTAGACCCCCATGATCCTGTAGTTAGGATATAGCGGATTGGATAATGGATGGATGTTTCATTGTCATAAGCCAAATCTGCAGTCTGTCTGGGATTAAGTGCCCATGTGATTCCATTTTCACAAAAAGGCATGAATTTATGGAAACAAAATTAATCAACAACTAAGCAGGATGTTTAAATAGCATAAAGGCCAGAATTCTTCACCTATCAGTCTCATCATCTGTTTGAGAACACTGGCCGAAAATGATCAGTAACTGTAAGTTCACCACAGCCTTGTTGACATTGTGGTCAATGCGACACACCAAACAAAAGCAAAACATGACTAAAATAAATGCATTTGTGGAAAAAGGTAGGGAAAATAAAATAAGAACCTATGCAAGCTGGTGGTACTGGAATAGCAGCAGTTGTTTCCAGCTTGCTTTATATTAAAGGATATTGCATTTAAATTTGTCAGTGCTTATAAAAGACTTAATTCTAAAAGTTGCAATCCTATGGTTTTTTTAATTAAAATGAAAACTTAAAACAGCCAGTGTGCTTTCTTCTTACCAATCTTACTCATCCAGACTGCTCTTTTTTAATCAAGTTGCTGCACTTTTCAAGCCCATGCCTAATTAGCAACTTGCTTTTGCCTGAGGGACTCAAAGAAGCCAGTTATCATGAAATGTAGTGAAAACTACCACTTTGAATAGAAGTAAAACTCTGTTTATTGATCCTGTGAAATTATAAGAAAAAATTATGTGTATATAAAGTAAAATATACAATAAATCAATGATCAAGCCCACACCTAAATAATAGGTAATCAATTACAGATTTCCTCTAGAAAAACTGGAGGACATGATAAAGAGGTCTTTCTCATCAGGACACTCTTTGTCACTTACCATCTATTTTTAAATATTCCATTTTATTTTTGCTAAAAATACTAATAATTTGTATTTAAAATATTTGTAAAATATATCTTTTTCCAAAATATTTATTTAAAGTCACAGAGAATTAGTGTCTTTCTTAGCAAGAATGTATGAACAAGTCCTAGATGAGACACTGGTTCTAGTACAGGACAGACCTGCACAAACATTCAAAGAAGGGCAATTAAATTGACGGCACTGATTTGTATTATGGAGGTAAAGTTGTGAATATGAGAGAGAACCTGAAAAGTCTAGACAAAAGGTATTTAAACTGGAATCAGACCTGGAGCCCTATTGGGTCAATTGATTTACAGTGTAAACTGCATAAAGCAATTTTACAGCTACAGGTTTACCCACAATATTTCTACACCCAATGAAAAATGTATTTTTGAAAAAGGTTTTTAAAATTATTTGCTGCTGTTTAATTACTAGGTACAATAGTAAGAACTTGAAAAATGTGTAGTACAGTAATTTAAAAAAAACACACGTCTTAAACTATTGGTTTATTTAGTACATTTTTGTTTGTGTATCTTATTGTTAAGTAGCTTTACCATTTTAATCTCTGCAGGGCTTTGTTCTTTCCAAACATACTTTAAATTATCAGGAGACTGTCTTTCCTCTGGAAGCTCTTACATCCATATCTCTTTCTCTCAGACATTTCCTCCTGTGAACCTTCAGGGTTTTCTTTCACTTCTTCTTGGAGTCAGGAGTCATTCGATTAACCTTCACTTTGGTATCCACTTAATGATTTTCTAAACAGAAACAAACAAAGAGCATATCTGCAAAACAGTTAAAATAGCAGACTGACTAAAAAGAGAAATGTTTCAGTTAGTAAAAACATGGCAGACTTAGGCTGGAAATTATTCTGCCTTTACTGACATAAAAAGACTGCACAAAATATCTGACAGCATCAGTGTGAAGTGATTTTATTGATTGCAGTTAGGTACAAATGAGTTAAGTTCCAAGGGAAGCGCTATAAACCTTTTCGGAAGTGTAATAATTAAGCTCTTCTAGTTTACTTTAACTTGTTTTTACTGGAGAGAGCTGTGTATTGCAGTTTTTCCACTCTTTATTTGTGTAAGTCACTAGGAGTTGACTTAACTATTATCTCTTAACATTTTTCCCAGCTTCAACAACTGATAACAAATATTCTGGCTCTAAAATTAGACCACTGTTTTATTTTTTTTTCCCTGTCCATTCCTAAGCTTATCTGTTTATTGCATGTACATTAATATTTTAACTTTACATTTCTGTTGCTTTTACAGTGTTAACAAACATGACAGTTATGACTTTTGAGATCTCTAAAAATGTACTTTCGATATCTCAAACATTCATCAATGTAAACATAACTGAAATACATTTTAACATATATTAATTACATTTCTAGATATCTTAAAATTATATTAAAAATGTTTAAGATATCCTGATTACATTTACAGATATCTTCAAATTATATGAAAATAATAAATAATTTCAAATATCTTCATATTGATAGATCTCACATTTCATTTGAAGATATCTCAAATTTGTTTCATGATAATCTTTACAAAGTGTCTCCAGTCCATTTCAGATATCTAAAAATGTATTTCAAGATTTCTTGAAATCTACTTGAGATATCTCAAAATGCATTTAAGAATATCTTGAAATAGGCATATTTTCAGATATCTCTAATTCCTTTTAGGATATCTTAAATGCATTTTCAGATATCTTAAAATGTACAATGACATATATCTACATTTTAACTTATCTTGCCATACAGGTTGGAAGTCAGAGAGAAAGAAAGATGGAAACAGCTCGGAGCAACTATGGAGAAAAGTGTACTCTTATTGATAATGAGGTTAGTGGACTGATTGGAGATGAAAGTACAAAACAGACATGTTGTGTCACTTTAGATTAGGTGTCCCTAATTAAGCTTTACCTTACCATGTAATTACCTGTATAATTTCAGAGTACCTAGGTGGTATTACATTGTATTTACTGTGTAACACATGTAATTCTGTGGTTACTCACTTAATTGTAATGGTTATTCCACAATTTATATACATATGTACTTATAAAAATTGTGGAATAATAATTAAAATTGAGTACTAAAATATAGTGTCACACTATATTACACAGTAAGAACAAGGTAATAACCTCAGTACCTAATTATTCTGTAATTATACACGTAAATACAAGGTAATTACAGTGTACTTAGGGGCACTAAATCTAAAGTGATACCCATATTTGGTGTAAAATTTCACATAAAGGAATACTATATGCATGGGGTGCAGTACATAAAAGTCCTGGAAACCATGAAAAATTAACGTTTGCAAGTAAACCTATAGGAAGAACATAACCAAGATACTTCTGAGTACTCAGGAAAAAGTGATTTGGTTGGAGTTATCCTTCATACTAGGGGGCTCTGCCCCCTGCTCGCTTCGCTCGCCAACCCCTGGCGTTGGGGCATGACAAAGAGTGAGATGTATGAATTAGATATAGAATAGTGTGCAGGTTTGGATGATGCCTATATAAATTCAAAATAGAGTGTTTGGCATAGAGTAATGTTTTATTGGAATATTTCTCTGTATACAACATTAGTAGTAAAGATGGTGTCTTGTCTTTGAATGAGTCTTCCTTGGCATGGATCATTTTTAATTTTAACTTTAATGTGAGATGAACGTCGAACACATGAGAAGGCAAAATAAAGTTGTGCATGTCCAAAAACGGGTTCAGAGAGGTAGATGCCAACCTTGTCCATGGTTTGTCCTTGTGATTTTTTGCTGGTCATGGCAAATGCAGGTTTAATGGGGAACTGTCGGTGTTTCAATGTAAAAGGTAATTCTAGGTCAGAACTCGTAAGGTCAATTCCAAGAATGAGAACAGTATTGTTAGCATGTGAATCTGAAAGAACTGTTGCTTGAATAACATCGTGTGTTATGGTGTTGACGACTAACCGTGTGCCATTGCATAAACCCTGTTTAGTGTTAAGGTTTCTTAATAGCATGATTATTGTTCCGTTTTTAAGGGTAAGGTTGTGTTGTGGTCATCCATCCGGGTTAATAGTGTTTAAATATTCTAATGGGAAATTCAGATGTTCATTGTCGTCATCAGAGTCAACTTTGTCAGAGCTTAGAAAGAGCCGTGTCTCTCCAGGAAGTAATGAAATGACCTGGTTATTAATGTGATTAACATTAATATTTTTTGGACATAATATAGTGCGTTGTGTTAACCACATATGCAAAAGCAGTATGGGCCATTGCCTTTTGGTGTCCTGTTATGTTCTCTGGTAGATGCAAAAGCAAATGAACTATTGTAGGATCTAATGTAGTTGATAAAGTTTTTACTTTCAGGCACATCCTTAGTTAGAAGCTTCTGTAGATATGCAGGATATGAATGTAAAGGAGGCAGTCTAATCTGCCCCTTTTGACAACAACGTGTAAATTCATTATTTGTATTGCCAGTTGTTTCTTCTGTGAAGTTAAGTGAATGACAATGATTGCAAATGACATTCATTAATCCCAATGAATTTTCCTCAATAGTGGACTCATTATTGAATGCGTTGTCAGCCAACTGGCGTAAGAGTTTAGCAGACGTCTGGTGTTGATGTCTGCGACGGGCATGTTTTGCTTGTGGTGTTTGAGTGCCGCGTTGTTGCATGTCCATCATTTGTGACGCGCTATTTTTGAGTTTTAATTGATCCGCCTCCGGTTTGCGCAAAGTCCGTTTCACTCTACGTCGTGCATTGTTTGTATCGTGCCTTGTCCGTTTTTGTATGTCGGTCAGTTGAGCTTTCTGCTTTTTGAGTCCTGCTTGCTTGTTTTCTGGCCGGTCATATGCGTGTTGCTTTGCTCCCTTTTTTGTATGTCTGAGACGCAAGCTCTTTCTTTTGAAATCGTGCTTGTTTTGATGCAGCACTTTGAGACGCGCGCTGTATGCATCTACGTTCAATGTGTCTGTTCATTTGGGCACGTCTCTGTAACAGGGTTACTTGAGCTTTGCGTTTTTTGATCCGAGACATTTTTTCTCACGTATTTTCCGAAGCGCATTGTATGCGCCGCCGTGTATTCTTTTTGTTTCATTCGTGTTCGTGTGTTTGGTTCCGTTATCCGATCCGAATAGTTTTGTACCCGTGACCGTGTATGCATGACTTGTTTGTTCCTCAGCGTGCGAAATATGGATAAGTATTAAGGTGGATCGTACTCACTGTTAATATGGAGCCTTTTCTCCAGTTGAACGGTTAATAGTGCTTTATTTTAATGAGATCCACCTATGCTGCCTAGTGTGAAGGTTTTGAGATGACGTATGTTTAATATGGACGTTTCCTTTAGATATGTGGCTTTGGGTGTCACTTCTTATTGATTGGGGGGGGGGGTGTGTGGGTGAGGATTGTTGTTGAGCGAGCGTCTTCTTTCGTTTTGTGTTCCAGGGGCTTGTTGAATCCCCCTCTTTGTGTTTGTCCCGTCCGTTGCTTGTAGGGTGTGTGGGGTGGTTTTGTGTTCTTTTTTTTTGTGTTCCAGGGGCTTGTTAAATCCCCCTCTTGGTGTGTATCCCGTCCGCCCTTTCTTGCGCCTGCGCAGTACGTCTTTTTGCAGCTACGGCCCATGGCCGGGTGCAGTACATAAAAGTCCTGGAAACCATGAAAAATTAACGTTTGCAAGTAAACCTATAGGAAGAACATAACCAAGATACTTCTGAGTACTCAGGAAAAAGTGATTTGGTTGGAGTTATCCTTCATACTAGGGGGCTCTGCCCCCTGCTCGCTTCGCTCGCCAACCCCTGGCGTTGGGGCATGACAAAGAGTGAGATGTATGAATTAGATATAGAATAGTGTGCAGGTTTGGATGATGCCTATATAAATTCAAAATAGAGTGTTTGGCATAGAGTAATGTTTTATTGGAATATTTCTCTGTATACAACATTAGTAGTAAAGATGGTGTCTTGTCTTTGAATGAGTCTTCCTTGGCATGGATCATTTTTAATTTTAACTTTAATGTGAGATGAACGTCGAACACATGAGAAGGCAAAATAAAGTTGTGCATGTCCAAAAACGGGTTCAGAGAGGTAGATGCCAACCTTGTCCATGGTTTGTCCTTGTGATTTTTTGCTGGTCATGGCAAATGCAGGTTTAATGGGGAACTGTCGGTGTTTCAATGTAAAAGGTAATTCTAGGTCAGAACTCGTAAGGTCAATTCCAAGAATGAGAACAGTATTGTTAGCATGTGAATCTGAAAGAACTGTTGCTTGAATAACATCGTGTGTTATGGTGTTGACGACTAACCGTGTGCCATTGCATAAACCCTGTTTAGTGTTAAGGTTTCTTAATAGCTTGATTATTGTTCCGTTTTTAAGGGTAAGGTTGTGTTGTGGTCATCCATCCGGGTTAATAGTGTTTAAATATTCTAATGGGAAATTCAGATGTTCATTGTCGTCATCAGAGTCAACTTTGTCAGAGCTTAGAAAGAGCCGTGTCTCTCCAGGAAGTAATGAAATGACCTGGTTATTAATGTGATTAACATTAATATTTTTTGGACATAATATAGTGCGTTGTGTTAACCACATATGCAAAAGCAGTATGGGCCATTGCCTTTTGGTGTCCTGTTATGTTCTCTGGTAGATGCAAAAGCAAATGAACTATTGTAGGATCTAATGTAGTTGATAAAGTTTTTACTTTCAGGCACATCCTTAGTTAGAAGCTTCTGTAGATATGCAGGATATGAATGTAAAGGAGGCAGTCTAATCTGCCCCTTTTGACAACAACGTGTAAATTCATTATTTGTATTGCCAGTTGTTTCTTCTGTGAAGTTAAGTGAATGACAATGATTGCAAATGACATTCATTAATCCCAATGAATTTTCCTCAATAGTGGACTCATTATTGAATGCGTTGTCAGCCAACTGGCGTAAGAGTTTAGCAGACGTCTGGTGTTGATGTCTGCGACGGGCATGTTTTGCTTGTGGTGTTTGAGTGCCGCGTTGTTGCATGTCCATCATTTGTGACGCGCTATTTTTGAGTTTTAATTGATCCGCCTCCGGTTTGCGCAAAGTCCGTTTCACTCTACGTCGTGCATTGTTTGTATCGTGCCTTGTCCGTTTTTGTATGTCGGTCAGTTGAGCTTTCTGCTTTTTGAGTCCTGCTTGCTTGTTTTCTGGCCGGTCATATGCGTGTTGCTTTGCTCCCTTTTTTGTATGTCTGAGACGCAAGCTCTTTCTTTTGAAATCGTGCTTGTTTTGATGCAGCACTTTGAGACGCGCGCTGTATGCATCTACGTTCAATGTGTCTGTTCATTTGGGCACGTCTCTGTAACAGGGTTACTTGAGCTTTGCGTTTTTTGATCCGAGACATTTTTTCTCACGTATTTTCCGAAGCGCATTGTATGCGCCGCCGTGTATTCTTTTTGTTTCATTCGTGTTCGTGTGTTTGGTTCCGTTATCCGATCCGAATAGTTTTGTACCCGTGACCGTGTATGCATGACTTGTTTGTTCCTCAGCGTGCGAAATATGGATAAGTATTAAGGTGGATCGTACTCACTGTTAATATGGAGCCTTTTCTCCAGTTGAACGGTTAATAGTGCTTTATTTTAATGAGATCCACCTATGCTGCCTAGTGTGAAGGTTTTGAGATGACGTATGTTTAATATGGACGTTTCCTTTAGATATGTGGCTTTGGGTGTCACTTCTTATTGATGGGGGGGGGGGGGGTGTGTGGGTGAGGATTGTTGTTGAGCGAGCGTCTTCTTTCGTTTTGTGTTCCAGGGGCTTGTTGAATCCCCCTCTTTGTGTTTGTCCCGTCCGTTGCTTGTAGGGTGTGTGGGGTGGTTTTGTGTTCTTTTTTTTTGTGTTCCAGGGGCTTGTTAAATCCCCCTCTTGGTGTGTATCCCGTCCGCCCTTTCTTGCGCCTGCGCAGTACGTCTTTTTGCAGCTACGGCCCATGGCCGGATGTGCCTGCGTCCATCATCCGGTTTAGCATTCTCGGTTAGTAATATGGATTGTAGTGTGGCTGTCATATTATGGTGTTGTCATTTACTGACTTTAGAGATAAGGCAAACGCTAATAAATACAACGCAGTTCTGAGAGATCACCTTGATCCTGCATCAAATGAATTCAAAAGAAGTAAATTAGCAACAAAAACAGGTCACTAATTAAGAGAAGGGTTAGAATGAAAACCTGCAGCCACTGCGGCCCTCCAGGACCGGAGTTTGACATCCCTGCAATAAGCAGTATGTAATGGTGTACGGTCCATTACATTATTTAAAAACAACTCAGGATTTCAAAGGGAGTTAGTGTTATGAGATAAATGAATAATTTTTGCATTTTGTAACTTTGAAAGTCACAAAGAAAAAAGACCATGAAATATATTCCTATGCAGAATATATCAGAAATGTAGTTGCCAATGTTTTGCATTGTCATCTGAATTCTGAAAGGTTGCTGATAAATTGCTATCTCATCATGTTCTCTCTGTTTACTTATGGGTCTCCACCTGGGACTCTGGGATTCTCCAACAGTTCAAAGAAATAATGATAATAAGATTGATGACTCTTGCATGTCCCAGTGTTTGTCTATGTAGTGTTGTTCACAGTGATCAATTGGAGTTCTTTGCAGCATGCACTGCTTCCTTAAATGGAGAAAGCAATATATTGATTAATAGATTAGACAAATTTATACCACACATTTGTTAATTGTACTTTAATGTATACACATTTATCCAATGTTCCGGTATGTAATTTACACTTCAAAGTTTTTTTTAAAATAGTACCTTACGGTCATTTCCTAGTTTTCTTGTAAATAAATGTATTGTGTTAAACTCATCACAGGCAGTGTTGGTCAACCAATTAGTAGACACAGGTGGCTCCCTAGGCTAAGGTGCCATCTATTGGTTGTATTACATGTACATTTAACAAGCCAATTTCACTTTGTCTCGGGCAGTGTGTGCTGTGTCTCTCTCTACCTGCTCATTGCACCCTTAAGAACGTGTGCGCCGGCACAGAGTAGCTACACAAGTGTAGTGAGAGGATAGGAATGATGTCAAGGTTGCTGTTAGGTTAGGTGTGACCCAGCCAAAAATTACATTGCAAGTGAAACGGCAAAAATAGGATAAGAACTCATTGAGAAGTGTTTTCAAAATGAAAAGACAAAAGCCATTAGATGCTCAATACGGCAAAAGGAAGAAGCAAACTAAACACAGAGGTATGAACATTCTGTCATTGTGTAAACTGTGTGTAAATTCTGTACTCTAGGTAATGGATGTGCAGAGTAAGCCAGCAGGCTGTTATCTACCTGCTTGTACAGTACTTAGCTACTTGTATTTTGTTTTCTTTTTATGCATAACGGTGCTATCTTCATAAACATCGCCAAGTTCTGTAGTGGTCAGGGAGATTTTAAGGAAAAGATCACACATTCAGTCTGAAGTTACTGTAATGTTATAATTATCTACTTAATCCTATTACCTAAGCAGGCATTCATGGCCCCATTAAGTCAATAGGGAATATGCTCCAGGGTTTGATTGATTGTGTTTATATCTCTTATTATTTAATAGCTGCAATCAGTGACATGGGTCAGTAATATAGTAAAAGGTAATAGGAATAACTACTTACGTGTACTTTATAGCACTGTCATTTATGTCATTTCAGATATGCTTTTACAATATCTAGAGTCACCCTCAATAAACACAATTTCCTCAGGTATCCAGGACAATGTCAGTCTAGTCCTTAAATTTTATTAAATGTCAGTTGTGAAAGCTCTGCAATTATTGTGTTATGTTTAAGCGATATAATGTATAATGTAACAACGATACTGATTTCTATAACAGATTTTCTTACACTGGATGTAGCTCAAAGTGCTTTAAAAGATGTCAAATTATTTACAAGCAAAGATGAAACCAATTCAAACATAATTCCAGAGATAATTGTGTTCTTTAATTTATTCTTATATTCATATGTTTTTAATTGTGCATTTGTCTCAAAGCCCGTTTCAGATATTATTATTACAGTTTTTATTATTACCTTGCGTGCACTTTGCACATGTTTAGTTTGACATTTCTTTGGTACATTGTATTAGACAAAGGCATCTGTGTTTAAACATTCATTGATTGTGTATTTATTTTAGCATGGTTTTTTTGTGGGATGTCAACGGTGAATCTTGCCTCTACATGGGCTTTGGCTGGCACTGATCAGGCTAAAAGTAAATAAAAAATCCAGCAACGTGTAGAGCAAATTATGAAGTCACATTTAATACTGTAAAACGTGCATCAGTGAATTGGTCTCTGGGCTCATCTGAGGTATGAAGTACCACTCTGGGACGAGAGGGGGCACTGGCACTAATCATGTCTTCTTCCATTTTGTCCACACTGCCGAGAAGAAGCCCAGCGATGGTACTTTGTGTTCGTATATAAATAGCTGTCGGTTTTGCACGCTCTTAGTGCTGAATTAGTGTTCGGAGATTGTATCAGTTCTATAGTGTTGTGATTAAGTCAAGTGAAGTTTTTGAAGTATTTCTTCTTGTATGTATTTTTAAAAATGTATCTGTTTTTACTAAACAGTCATAAGAGTTGTGAGAGTGAAAATAAAGAAAGCACACCGTCAACCAGAGTGTGAAGAAGCACAAATATTGAAAATATGATGACACTTATTTTGACTTTGGTTTTACTTTGACAGAAGTCAATGGTGAACAGACGCTGCATTGTGTACTGTGTATGAAGGTTCTGGCACCAGAGTGCATGCTACCAAGTAAGCTGAACCACCATTTAGAAACCAATCATGGTTAGTAAATCTTGTGACTACTTTACCAGAAAGTTAAGAGTTAAATCAACAAAAAGGTAGTTTTTATAAGCAGGCATCAATACCAAGCAATGCATTGCTAGCATCTTACAAGGTGGCACATAGAATCGCGCTGACTTCTCTTGTTCATGCTGGCCGGCTGGTTCTCTTTCTTTCACCCCAATGCCTCGTTCTCACTCTCCAAGTCTTTTTCTTTTCTTTCTCCGTCTCCGTCTCTGTCTCCTCCTCTTCTTCTTCTTCTTCTTCTTCTTTTCATTCTCCTTCTGTGCTGGCCCATTCTTATATGGTTCCGTGGGCACAGCATCTCAATTGCACACCGCAGGAAGCCAATTAAGCAATTGAGAACATTCACACCCTCATGTGCAGGTTCGACTTGCCCCAATTACTCCATCAACTCCCCGCAGCTGCACAATTGCGCCCACAGAGACTGACACGGCGAATGGATTATTTAAAAGCCAGCAATCTTTCGTAGCCACGGACCCACTACACCACAATCCCACTAATTATAATTAATTGAATTTATTAAATTACATTTTTTGTTATCTTAAATACTTGTTATATTTATTTTTTACTTAACCCTTTAATAAAAAAAAAAAATGATTGGCTATTTCTCAAATTAGAATTTGACGGGGTGTTGCGCCTTGGGAAAACCTGGATTAAGCAAGGGTGCCGAGAATCGAAAAAATTTGGGAACCACTGCCTTATACTGAAGATTGCCACCAGAATTGGAAGAAACATAACCTGATATTATGCTAGGAATACACTATGTCTTTATAGTAATCAGATTCAGGTTTTGCACAATTTCTGTGTGGAAGTACTGAAGTCAAAAGAGTTCACAATTTCACCTGTACATCTTTGTTTCCTAGACCAGCAGTGTTGGCTTTGTCAGACTCCTAGCAATACCTTGGCTCTCAAACTATTTCCTTTACTGTCGATTTATCCTGAAGTTACTAAAGTCCAAAAGGTGACAATAAGTATCTATCTATCTATCTATCTATCTATCTATCTATCTATCTATCTATCTATCTATCTATCTATCTATCTATCTATCTATCTATCTATCTATCTATCTATCTATCTATCTATCTATCTATCTATCTATCTATCTATCTATCTATCTATCTATCTATCTATCTATCTATCTAAAGCTAAGTATACAACCAAAATGACTGAACAAGGAGAACAGAGTTGAATCCAATACTGCCATGACATCCAACAGTAAACCCATTGTAAGGTAACCAGTTGCTGTCATATATGTTTTAATTTATGATATTAGTTAAAAGCCTTGAAATTTTGTGAATACTTAATAGCAAGCACTACTAAGGGTCAAATTAATTTCATGAAAGACTATAATGCTGATTTTTCACAGTAGTGTGGAAAACAGGTACATCATTAAACTAAAACATGAATGTAAAGAAATAAACATGGATTAAAGATGCAAAAAGAATATCTTTAAAAAATTGTATAATGTCTTGTAGCACCATACATTCCTCTACTCCTTTTTTATATACTCAAGTTACTATCTGTCCCAAACAGTACTATATCACTTAAAAATGAAATAGTCTGGAGAAAAAAAAATCACTCACTTTAGATAATGACACAGTTTTTGCTTATATTTATTTCTGGAAAAGATACAAATAGCAAATTGAAGAAGAAAAACACTATGTATCAGCATCTTTCAACTAATTTTTCTTTATGTTATACAAATGTACTAGAACTTCAATTGCTAGGCATGGTTCTTCTGTCTCATCTTAATTCAGTTTCAGGCATTTATTTACAGTCCAGCCGAAGGTGCTGAACTTGCTTTTGAAAAATGTGATGTCGTGGTTGTCATCAGAATCAATTTTAGTATGGCAGCAAGGCCAATAATTGCAAATTCTGCAGCAACAAACAGCCCACAAGACTTCTTTCTTTCTTGTCAACAAATATGTCAGAGAAATAGAAGCGTCTAGGGACCTAACACATCGATTGATTTAGGGAAAGGGATAGAACTTCTGTCAAAAGGAGAGATTTATAAGATAGCAACGAATGAAACAAAATAAAAATTAATCTTTATTTGCAAGCAGTTTTTTTTAGTAAGGCCAAAGCAGCTCAGTCTGCCATTGGTTGTGTTTCTTCTTTATTTCCTAACCTTCATCTGGAAACATTATTGAAGATATTAGTACTAGGTGTCATTTTACTTGACTTCTCACTTCATTGAAGATATTAGAATGTGTGCATGTGGCACAGTGTAAAAATAAGTTGTGGACTGAGAAAACGAAATTCATGATACGAGTAAAAGTGTACTCTTTGAAAGTACCTCTTTGATAAGTCCAAGAAATGCTCCAGGAAACATATTACTTTTTTTAATTCAAACATTGACAACATGTCTCTTATGGACTAGAATTCTGCTGTCTGGTAATTCAATATCTCAGAGAGCAAGAGTGTTTCCTACTGAGTTACAGACGTCTACAAAGGATGTTGGACTGGTATACTGCACAAGCTATTCCTTGGTTACGGAAAATACTCTGTAAAAAACAAATAGTCAGACGTCACCATTATCAAAGGTCTCCAAGATGGACGCCCACAAGTGCACTGTGGGAAGGCTGAGTAATCTAACAAAGCACTGGTCTTAAATAGGTTAGGTTCTTTTGCATAACACAGTAAAGGAACATTTCAGTTTACACTTATCAACTTACAGATAAATAGTATATTTTTTAAACACACCTATACATTATTACTATCTAAAGCAGAGATTCCCCAGTTCAGGCCTGGGGTACCACTGTGGCTATGGGATTTTATTCCAACCAGTTTCACAAATAAATGGTTCAGTCTTACTTCTAAATGATCTCATTGTTTATTATTAGTCTTTTTCTTGTCTTATTTTGATTTCAGAAATGTGTGGTAGTGTTATATTTAAACTAGACTTTCTTCCATGGCTGGTATTCAGATTTCTTTTGTGTTCTTTTTATCCTTTGTAAAAGGATGGATGCTTGAGGATGCTGATGCTCCGTGAAACCCAACAGACAGATGCAGACATAGGTTTAAAAGCAGTAAGAAGTATTTTAATCTTCTTCTATAAAGTGCCCCAAAGCACCACAGCCACAATAAGCACACAATGAATAAACACAACAATTCTCCTCTTCTCCTTCCAGCAGCTCTGTCACACTCCCTCCCAACTCCAGCTCGCTTGCTGGGTCTCCACCAGTCCTTTATATAGTCCTTGACCCGGAAGTGCTTCTCCTCTTCTGTTCACAAGACTTGTCAGCACTTCCAGGTCAGATGAAGAATAACATTTTTCTTCAACCTGGAAGTTCTTCTGTCCTTCCGTCCCCATGACTTGGGAGTACTTCCAGGCTATATTGGAAACAGAAATCCCCTTGTCTCCCTGCAGCGTCCCTTGGCGGCACCCATGGTACCCAGCAGGGCTGTGAAGCCGAACTCCATCTCCCATAGTCCCTGCGGGAATCTGGGGCATCGCTAAGCTGCAGGGAAGCCGCCATCTAGCGTCCTGGGGGTTTCGTCTGGGTTGAGCTGCCGGCCGTCCCTAACACCTTTTTTATTTGTTACTTGTGTTAATTATTGGCATTATTCTGTGTTTATTATTAGTTTTGTGTATTATTTAATTTCTATGTGTTCACTGCTTGTATTTTGTGGGTGGTTACCCTGGAGACAGGGTCACCTGACCATCATCATTAAAAGAATGCCCTCAACCCTGTAAACACTGAGAAAACTCACAGTCCCTTGCGGTTCATTGAATGTACTAGTGGTGTTGAAGAGTTCTCTAGTGTTTATTGCTTTGCCTGTCTCAAAGTGATGTCTGGATAGATGAACCTTTTCAAATAGATTTGTTTATGGGTTCATAAGAATGACTTAGGAATGCTTAAAAGTCGGGCATATCCAAAATCACTGATACTAGAAAATCCAAACATATGATATATACCGTTCGACACGTCTTGACATCTGCTTATGCAAGACATCAAGCTTTTTGGTATTTTCCCTTTTTTTAAACTCTCTAAACCTGAAACCCCCTCATTTGTATGCTATTTTGGACCATATCTTGTGAAGGAAATAACAATCTTATGATAAAGAATAAACCAATAGGTGTCTTCAGAAAAATGGTTCAGAACGACTTGAAGTTGTGCATGTCACGTCAGCTCACCCCAGGGCTTCACCCCTGTTGTTAATTGTGTTAACTATTGCTATTTGATTTTTTGTTGGAATTCAGCCTTTTGCACCTTCTCTTGATTTATACATTGGGACTTTGTTTGCTATGGGATTGCATATTTTAGGCAAATCCTGCTTTGCCTTTTGTGATCCATAGAGCTTCGCTGTTACAAAGCTTTTTAATTGGTAGTAAATCTTTAATAAGTATTTATTAAGATTCTACATTTGTTCTTTTTGTTACTAGCTGGGGTTTGGTAGGTTTCCCTCTCTAGTGGGCATTTTTGAGTTTTTTTGGGGAGTTTGTAGGCTTAGGAACCCTACACAACAGCTAGTATATTTACAGAGATTTGTAGAGGTTTGGAACACTTCCCAGGAAAAGATGTTTTCCAAACAAGACTAAACCACATGAGCAAACAGGTATAGGACAGGAACATAAAAGGTTTGATGGACAGCTTTTAGTTCTGAAGTGAATCCTGGAAAATATGGCCCAAATGAGATGAACTTTAAAATCAATGATACAGAAGGCTGCTGCTTGGCAGAAAGGGAGTGGGAATTGCATGGCTTCTGTATCAGTACCTCTGTACCCCCAAGCTGCCTTTTAGCCTAATAGTGAAGAGATATCCACCTAAAGTAATATTTTACACCATGCATATTGAAAAAAACATATTAAATTCACGGTTACTTTTTTTTTTTTTTTTGGATATATTCTTTGTGTTGCATCTTTATTTGGACTAGCAGAATTATCAAGAAATTGTACCATAGTATTATTTTTGTATTTTTGCAATTAAGATAAGGTTACAGAATTTTGAATTCTGCTTACACCCGCCATGCTGGAATTAATAGTGGATGATTGTATCTCTAGCAGAATGTATGTTTACATTTCCCTCATATGTTTATTTTTTGGCAGTAAACAGTTCTAAGGTTTAAACTTGGTATTTTTTTAATGTAGAAAATGAAGAAAATCAGATTTGCTACCTCTAACATGTGGTGCAGTCAAAATTTGCAGCAGTTCTCATGAAGAGATCAGATGAAAAAACATAATGAGAATGGCACAATTCATCTCAGTGAAGAGAATGTAGAAAAAATGCTTTCTAAAAACTAGATGAAGTTAATGACACACAGAAAATGACATATAGTTGGAAAATATAAAAATCTAATTCCAACAAAATTAGAAAACCAAAGACAAAACAACGTAAATAGAGTCTGTAACTAGACAAAAATTATTTTTTAATGTTGTCATGAATGAAGCATCAGCTAATCTCAGTGTCTGAATGGCAGCTGCAAACAGAGAATGACCTGACGCCACTCAGTCACTAAAACACATTTCTCGTTTGGTTAAAAAGCTGATATTTGGCATGAAGGTACATCTAGGCCAGAAGGTATCTGCTAAGAAAGGACATTTTGATAGTTCAATAGTTGGTGGTTAAACCCAACCCCTACAGTAGCAAAACTAAATACCCCAAATTATCAAAAATCATCTGAATGATTTGATTAAATTTGGTATCATTAGAGAAGAAATGAAAATAAACTGACCCATGTTTTTTTATTTGTCAAAACACTTGTTATTAGTCAGTATTTATTATTATTATTATTATACTAATGTACATGTTCTGCACTGCACAGAGTTTGGGTTTTGCGCAAATGAAAGAGGCAGCTGTTTTCCTGCCGGAGGCGCTAGCTCCGAGGAAATATGTTCATTTTGCAATTGTGGCGTCTTAAGTATCCGAACCTAAATAGATATATTATAAAGAGGCGATATCCCTGCCTTAGTGATACGGCGGTAAGAAATTACATAAGAGAAAATAACATCTTTCTTTAATTACGGTTTACATGGCATAACAGGCGGGAAGCAATTACAAGACCTTGTGTAGAGTCTGCCATTTTTGTCTCTGCATTGGAAGGATTTTCAGGATCGGATAACTTTATCTCCCATCTGTCCATCGGCTTCAAAGTTGTGCCGGGCAATGTTCCAAGGTTTTATACCCTTTCTTCATGTGCAGGCCCCCACTTTGGTAAATCATGCCATTCCAAACAAGGAAAAGAAGATCCAATGCCATGCTGACTCTGTCACACAGAAATAGTACAATGCCCATTTTTGTAGTTGTCCCTTTCTTGTCTTCTAATGCTTACCTAGCAGTTCTAAACGATGAGCCCCTGTGTGCTACATCTGGCCTTGTGTTAGCTGTACATGTGAGTGCACAGAGCACAGTGACATATTAAACTTATGTACTTATTACAGCAGCAGAAGTAACTGTCAGGCCATGCGGGCAGCAGCATTAACCAATTGGGTGGATGGAGGAAGGGTGGTGTCCTGGATAGGAAAAAAAGAGACATGATCATGTTTTTTGACAAATTTCATTGAAATTTATTGAGGTTATAGAACAAAGAAAAATAGCTGACCTTTACTTTTTTTTAACTTGTTGAAATTTATTGATAATACTGTTGTGTGCAGGCTATGATAAGTTGCTGCATTCTTTTTTCCACTGAGCACTGAGAAGGAAACATACGGAGAAATGGCACTTGCCTGTTTATGCAATTTAACACAGCCAGCTGAAGTAAAACACCATTCTTCTGTTGGCTTCTTCCTACTCCTCACGATGTGGTATAAAAATAAATACAAATTTGAGCCAAGGGAACTTTAACCTCCTTGGATTGTCCAGCATGATATTTTACATATACTTTGAAGGACAGAAGGGGGTTGGATAGGTAGAGTTTGCCCTTGGTGGTAAAATACATGCAATATTGTGGAGAACTTGGGTGTCTCCTTCGAGCTTAGACCACAATGTGCCATTACACTCTGGTTCACAAAGCAGAGACATGGAAATGCTGGTACGGTATACTGGCCCACTTCAAGCCATATGTACAACATAAGCTGGAAATGATGGCATGCTATGGTCAATTTAACTGTTTGTGCACTCAAAAAAGAAATCACCCATTGACAGAACACAGAGGAGGTGGACATTATCCATAGTTCATGATGTTATTTCTTTTCACCTGCTCTTTTCTGTACAATACTTAAAACTTTCGATTCATTGCATGGGCCATGTAAATGTGTAGCTGGTAAATGTCAATACTGTAAGCAGTAAGTTAGTGTAAAGCACATTGCTTTTGATCTAAACCCTCCAAAACTTTTAGTGGTACAAGAGTACAGATTAAAGTGTTATATTCAAGTCTGAATGAAGCTACTGTTTTTGTAGGATGTGCTATAAGGTAAATTTATATTTATACTCAAAAATTCCTTTTATTTCTATTAATTGCCTGTTTTAAAGCAAAACAGTTTTCTGTAAAATTGTGTTTTGCAATGGCCATCAACAAAAGCCAAGGTCAGTCAGTAGGAAAAACAAGAACTGGTCTATGGCAGGAATGTTTTACTGATGGGCAATTGTATGTGGGATATTCAAGAGCAATACATTCCAGTCAAATAATTATTTTAGCTCTGGTAAAAAAACAATATAAATAGTATACAGGAAAGGACAGGAAAGTAGTTGCACAGTACTCCTGATGATCAACCGATTAAAGTCCATAGTCTCAGGATGTTTCCTTCCCAAAGCTATGTAACTCAGCTAGTCATTTCATACATCACGTAAAGTTAGGTCCGTAAGTATTTGGACAGTGGCACAATTTTCATAATTTTGGCTTGGTACACCACCACAATGGATTTGAAATAAAGCAGTCATTATGTAATTAAATTGCAGACTTTCAGCTTTAATTTAAGGGGTTAACCAAAAATACCATATTTGACATGGGATGTAATGTAAATATACTGTATGTAGCATTACAGTTGAGACTGTAAAAAATGCAGTTGTTTTTTATGGTTTGTGTGGACTACGAATCCTAAATGTCAAACTTTGCCCATGCTCACAACTCTTACAGAAGTGATTGCACTGAAGAAAATCCCAGAAATATTTCATCATATGGAGAAATGCATTCTCTAGCAATATACCTCTGGGTTGTAATATAGGTAATAAAACATATTGGTTTCAAATTATATAGCACGAAGGATGGTCATCATAATTTACATGAAGATACACTTGGATTTCTGTAAAGTGTAATGCGTCTTCTGATTCATGGCTTTGTAAAAGTGCCCAGATGTCATTCCTTGGACAGAAGGTACTGTGATGGTTTCTCTTGCCTCGCCTTACACTATCTTTCCCTTTAGCTCATGCCTGTTACTTTTGCTAACAACCTTTCTGAATGCTTTGGAAACAGCTGCCTCTGTGCCTCCATGCAACATCAGAATACTAATGGCCTTGAGTATTTAAGTAAGCACTTTACCTGTTTTGGCTCTTGAAAGTCTTTTCTGCCAAAGACTGCTTAATCACATAATGAACATTGTATTGCTTACAGCGTGGAAACTGACTAAAGGTAAAACTTTTTACTATTCTGCCATTATCAGTGCAGATAATTGTAATTTAAATTAATTATTTTCTCTAGTTAATCAGAAATTGGGCATCTATCTATCTATCTATCTATCTATCTATCTATCTATCTATCTATCTATCTATCTATCTATCTATCTATCTATCTATCTATCTATCTATCTATCTATCTATAGTGGAATCAGCCCGGCTATAGACAGACACAGGACACAGGTATATTGTAACCAGATGTGCTCCAGGTGCTCGTTGATGACCTTCTTTCAGTACTTCCTGGTGTGGCGGAAGTGCTGTAGTCCAGGGCTTAGCAAATGTCCAGGCGCCCCCTGGCAGTGGCCACGTGCCCCCACAGGGTTAAGCTTCCAAGCTCTGTTCCCGTGGCCCCAACACACACCAGGGCAGCTGCAAATTTCATTATACCACATTGTTTTTCAGTCCTGAGCACTTAATTTTAATGAAATTTGACCTGTAATTTCAAGAGTGAGAGATCAAAAGTAAACAGAATCACAAACTGCAGTTTGTTATCTACGAGGGGCATTCAAAACATTTCTTAAGAATTTCAAAAACAAATTACATCACTTTCCTACATAGTCACCTTCCTTTGCGATGGAATATTCCCAGTGTCGTACCAACTTTTTAATGCCCAATTACAACTCCTTCTTCCTTCACCATTTCCAACAAAAATTCGAAAGTGTGGAAACTTTTTGAACGTCTCTCATAAATCTCAGATTGACCTTTTAACCCTTCACCAATGATCCTTTGCTGTTGTGTCCATAGAGGCCACTCCCCTAGCAACCAGGACCCACATCATGCTTACAGAATCCACAAAGTGGTGGCATCTATAATCAAAACAAAATGAAAAGACATTAAGTAAAATTCAACTTTTCAACAAGGGCTCCAATCAAGAAAATAACTACTGTATATTCAACATTGAATTCCCCGAGTATAAAATCCACAGAAATGACACCAAGATAATTTTATACTACAAGGAACGTGAAGGAAAATGTAAATAAAACTTTGTTCATAACAGTGGTCCTGCTGATAGACTGCAATGACCACACGATACTTCAGAAATTTGGCATTCCTCAGTAAGTTGGTCACAGGATTGTGTTATTTGTCATTCTCAAACCAAGATCAGCAACTGCAGTCATCAAATCTGGTATTCCCTCTGACTGGAAGTTGTGTAGTGTACTGCTATTGGTTAATCCATACTTTTATTAATTTCTGGCTGGATTATCATTACTGGAGACATCCAAAATTCAGTATACGGAAAGCTGTACAAGTAGTGTGGCTATACCGTATATAAGAGATAACAGAAACACCTTATACTATTCTCATGATATCTGAAATGTCTTCCTTTCAGTATAATCTATGAAGTTACCATTCTTCATACTTTTCCATGCTAGTAGGCTTCTTTTTATCACTAATGGTAATTTGCTTTTAATTATTTTAATCGTGTGCGGATTTAATACCTGTTCTTCCATACTTGAAATCAGCCTTCAGTTATGAACATAAACCTCTTCTCTTTATAAGTAGTCTTTTTATGGAACAAAATCAATGTTTAATATAAAAAAATAAAAGAGATGTTGTTGCCACTCTTGCAGACAGTACAGGCACAAAATGTTCGATGAGCAACTTTACTGCTGTTAATTCTAATATACAACATTAAACTGCTGGGATGAAGAAGCCATAACAATGCAGCAATTAGATTTGGTGCCTCCCATCTCTTGAGCCCTGGAATCATTCTTGGATGAGGTTTCTTCTTTGTGAAGTTTATACATCATCAATTTTTTGGCAGGGGGTTCCTTTTTAAAAATCCATAGACTTGCGGCTGGGTAAATTGGTGACTTGAAAGTAGGCCAGTGTGCATGTGTGTGTGCCATGCAGTGTTCCAACATCACACTTGCTGTAAGGCTGCTGGGATGGACTCCAAAATAGAAATCCTGAATAGAAATGTGAGGTTCAAAATTGATTATCAATGTATTCTCATTTTAGTGTTAATAAGTTAAAGCTATGACAAACAGATGTACCTTCTAATCCTTCATAGTTATGGGACAGATTGCATCTGAAACCTTCTGTTTTTATTTACATTTCCTTGCATTTATTTTTAGAACCAAATGACACAATTTTAGATATTCTGTGAAAGTGCCAATGCTGGTAGATTTGTATGTATAGAAAGAAGCTATATGCACTTTCAGTAAATCAAATAAACAATAATCTGTTTCATTTTTTTCAATTGTGGTGGATAGTCTTGTTACTGTATGCCTACATGCAATATTATCATTCTTTACCAATGAGGTGCTTCAAGCAATATGTCAAGGCATATGTGTGGTGTTAGTAAGTCACTTAGAAAATGATTCTCTTGTTTTTGCCATTTTTTCAAAGACATTTATTTGTCAGTCAGTCATTTTCTAACTTGCTTAGTCCTGAACAGGGTTGTGGGGGGTCTGCTGAAGCCTATTCCAGCTAGCATAGGGCACAACGACAACAACAACATTTATTTATATACTGTAGCTCATTTTCATACAGCGATGTAGCCCAGAGTACTTTACAAGACGAGAAAAAGAAAAAAATGAGCAAAAAACAGATTAAAGAATAAATAACAACACAACAAAGTAAGGTCAGATGGCTGGGAGGACAGAAAATGCAAAAAAAAAAAAAACTCCAGTTAGCTGAAAAAAAATTAAAATGAATAACAGGGCACCAGTCCACTGTAGGTCAAACATACCCACACACCCCCTCCAACCACAATTCAGAATCACCATATTATGCATTTCCTTGGACTATGGGAGGAAACCCATGCAAACCCCATGCAGGGAGGACCCGAAGCATGAACCCTGGTCTCTTTACTGCGAGGCAGCAGTATTACCACTTCACCACCACGCTACATGACATTTATTTGTGGAGTGTTCATTTATGACGTCATTAAGTATTTAGTCATTTTTTTCTTTGTCTGAGACAAACTTTGTTTTATTATTTGTATGTTATTCTCCTTCCACTTTGCCATTTTGGCTAATGTTTTGGCAATGAGCACTGCCACTTCTGTAGATTTCGTTGCTGTGATGTGTCGCTTCGTTGCAGTGGGGGTGTCGTTCAGGTCGTCTTGTCATTTGATGTCATGCATGTGATAATTTAAATACTGGTGCAACGCTCCACTAGCTATCCATGATTTGGATAAAACTGTTAAACCTAAATACATGCTTTGTGAACTTTGAGTTTTGGTCTACTGGTTATGAATCTTTAATTTTGCCCCTTGCCTTGATCTTGCATAACATCTTGATTTTTGCTCTTGGTTTAATTGTCTTCTTGATCTTGTTTTTTTTTTAATTATTTTGCCTTTGATTTCCTTTCTTGGTCCAATCTTTCATTCAGTCACAAGGTGAAATCCACCATAGCAGACACTCTGGACTGACACCACTTTGCCTATCGTATCAACAAATCCACAAAGGACAAACCTACCATGCCCATCCTCATAGCATAAACTTATCTTGACAAATGGAAAACCATCATCCTCTCAAGTTGCTGGAGACACAAAGGACTCTTGGTTTAGGTATAACCCTGTGTAACTCAATCTAGGACTTCCTGATAGACCTCTGACTGTCAGCTCATGGGGGAATACACATCTAGTAGTCCCATTTTGCACACAGGAGGACTCCTGGGCTCAGTGTTGTCCACCCATAGCTGTTCTCTCTATTTTACATAAGATTGTACTGCTGAGCATTACACAAAATTTACCATCAAGTTTGCTTAAAACACAATGGTAATGGGTCTGATTAACAAATATACTGTAAATATCCATGTATAAGTTAGGTCTTGAAACCTGAAAAATCGATCATAAAATCAGACCCGACTTATACGCCTGTTCAAAAATGTGACAGTTAATTTTTTTTTTTCATCTTCTTGCCTCTTCCAGTCTCACATCAGTTTCTCAGACGCATCAAACTTTGTTGCAGCAGCGCAGTTACCAATTTCTTTCGGTACTTCAACAACGTTTAATTTAAAACCAGCTTCATATTTTCTTCTGATCGAATGCTCCATCGTAGATAAAGGATGCTCTTATGATAAAGGTGTATGAGGGTGTGAGATACAAAAAACACAAATCAGTGCAAACATTGCTTCAGAATAGTTTGGGTATTACTGTGTGGTCACCTAGGCACAATAGAGAGAGAGTGAAGAGAGAGAGGTTAGGAGCACACGTTGATACTGCACATTGCCGCTCCTACATTGAAAAAAAAGGCAGTGTGCTCCGTGGTTACTCTCTCAGGTGGGCATTAGCATATCATAATCTCTTGGACCAATAGCGTGAGTTTTCCGCATTCGACTTATACGACCAACATTATAAAATACCAGAAATTATACGATAAAATCAAATCCCGACTTATCCATGGGAGGACTAATCCGCAAGTACTGTATATACGGTAATAAGACAGTATGCATATGAGGTTAAACGTCTCATTGCTTTGTGCAATAACAACAATATATTTCTCAGTGTCACCAAAATAAAGGGCCTGATTGTGGACCTTAGGAGGCTTGGAGCAGATCATGTACCTCCTGATAATCATGAAGGTTACTGAGGAAAGATTGATTAGCTTTAATGTCTTAGAAGTCTACATTGCTGAAGATCTGTAACACCCCCTATCTTGTTAAAGCTCAAGAGCTTATTCAGTTTTTGATAAGGCTGTTGAAAGCCATTTGTCTCCCCATAATCCATAGTAATTCCCACAGAAGCACAGTGGAGAGCATCAGAGTCTTGCACAGAGACTGCATTGTGAAGGACCACAGAGGGATGTTAAAGTAACTCAGTTCATCACTGGTACCACATTCCTAACCACAGAGAACATTTATGACACAAGATGGCTAAAGAAAATGTTTATTTATTAACACAGCCCTAACACAACATAAAGTATTAAGCCATATAATGCCACAATCAAATAGGTGTTTATTTCAAGACATTAAACAAAAATCTCATATGTATTTATCTAGTGTTGGATATTTATTGATATTGCTTATTGCCATTGCTTTTTTATAGTGGTTTATAGTGGTTGCTTTCAAAATGTATGTACTTTATTGTTCTTGAATTTGTAATATTTCTTTAACATTGACACTAGAAAAAAAACAAAAACTTTAATGTTGAATGATAATGAACTGAATTAGTGAGAATGTATATATTTAAATATAAAAGCAGCTCACTCAGTCTAATTTCACTGATCACCCATAGGGTACAGGCAGACCATCACATAAAGGCTGAAGTCAAAGATGAACAGCCGTTCACTTGACCACATCATAAGGACAGAAACTCTACCTGAGGGGCATCTCCAGGTACCCTGTTGGAGAAACAAAGAACTGTCCAGAGGGAGAGAGAGGAAAGGGTATGCCAAACTGCCTGCTCCATTAACTCCACTGTCTTATGGATATCTTCACCCAGATTTGTTGTCAAACATGCACGATTAGGGGACAATCAAAAGGCTCAATGGTGCGTGAAAGAACAAGAGAGGGGAAACTGGAGCCGGGGCACTAATGCTTTTCTCTCCTTTCATCCACAGAAAGATGCCAGAATAAAACGTTCCTACCTGACATAACTCTAATATTCACTGCCATTCCAGTGAAATAAGAAGACTCCTCTTCCGGTACCATGAAATTACCTCTTTTCCGGTACCCTTCCGATGACCTCAGTTCCGTCCCTCTGCTCCTGACGTCATCTCCGAGAACTGCCTTCTACGACACCAGCTGTTGATCTCACTTCCTATCCGTTAATTGTACTTCCCGTATCGTCTCCATATAAGTCAGAGCATTTCTGTTGAACTTTTGTCGAATGCTTGAGTTATTTTTTGACTGTTTGACTGTACTGGAATCTAAAACTAAACCAGTATACGGGGAGACTCCCCAACAATTAACCTGTGTCTCTGTGCTTTTTGTTTATCTCATGTTTTATGAGATGTTATTTGAGCACTTCCTTTGGCCACCCTTGAACTAAACAGAAGAAACATTATTCCTCAAAACACAAAAGAGTCTTTATTGATTAAACTTCCATTTTAATTGAGGTCTGCATTGCTGCCAGTGAAACGTCTGGGCTCTGGCAGAAAATTTATTTCCTATTTGCATAAAGCATGGAGCCATTTTCATGGGTGGGGAAGCCATATTAAGCTGTAGGTTTGTGCAGAGTGCTCTCAAGTAATCCTTGGTCAAGCTGGTCATATCCACTTGTCTTCCGAAGCCACTTAATCCAATATAAGAGTTTAGGGACCTTTCAACATAGATAGAGATAGATAGATAGATACTTTATTAATCCCAATGGGAAATTCACATACTGTAGTAGACGCGATCATTTGCAGAACAAAGACCTTTTTCACTAGTTTTAAAATATTATAACACTATGAACAATTTACTGTATCGTTAAATTTAAATCTAAACACTAAATTCAAATCCTTGCTATGTTTTCTTTGAATATTTAATTGATATTTTTTGTTCCTGACATGCTTTCACTTGCCTTTCATTTTTATGAATTTTTGATTTAATGGAAAAGCTGTATTGTTTAAAATGTGTACAAGGATTTTAAACTTGTATGAGTTGTGTTTTTCCCTATGCTGCACTTTACTGACAGTCAATTTTTCCCCATTATATTCATGTGCTTTGCTTGGTCTTTTATTCATTATAATCTCTCCAGAGGGCTACCTTGAAGCAAATACTTGATTCGATTTATACAATATCACCAGAGGCAGGCTGAACATGAAGTCAAAAAGAAATGCTTCCAGAGTGAATGCAGTAAAGGTTGAAGAAATGTTAGTTTAAATGGTTACATGTCAGATGCTACCCTCTTTGTTTAAAATAGCTCACACAAGCCTCACAATTTAGATTTATGGACATCAAAAGGAAACATTCAGTACATTGGAGGCTTTTATAATTGAATTAAAAAATGTTGGTAAGAGAGTTAGTCATTTACAAAATGAATGTACTGTATCTCTATTATCATACGTTTGAAAGATCAAGAACAACAACATTTATTTATATAGAACATTTTCATACAAATGATGTAGCTCAAAGTGCTTTACAAGATGAAGAAAGAAAAAAATAAAAAATATAAAAAGAAGATTAGGCAATACTAAGTAACATAAATAAAGAATAAAGTAAGGTCCGATGGCCATGAGGACAGAAGGCTGGAGGAAAAAAAACAAAATCTGCAGGGGCTCCAAGGCCAAGAGACCACCAGCCCCCACTGGGCAAGAAGCAGAAGCAGGAATAGCAGCTCTTAACTCCAAAAAATTGAATAATTAAAATTAAATATGTACAGTAGTTGAGCCTCGCAAACTGAACATCTTAGCTTACTTTATAGGTAAACCCTACATGTTTAAAAAATATATATTTATACTAGGGGGCTCCGCCCCCTGCTCGCTTCGCTTGCCAACCCCTGGTGTTGGGAAATTACAAAGAGCGTGATGTATGAATGAGATATAGCATAGTGTGAAGGTGTAGATGACGCATATAGGAAGCAAACAATAAAGTGTTTGGTACAGTGTAAAGGTTTATTGGAAAATTTCTTTGTACACAACATTAGTAGAAAAGATGGTGTCTTGTCCTTGAATGAGTATTCCTTGGCATGGAGCATTTATGACCTTAACTTTAACGTCAGATGAACGTCGAACTCGTGAGAAGGCCACATAAAGTTGTCCATGTCCAAAAACGGGCTCAGAGAGGTAGATGCCAACCTTGTACATGGTTTGTCCTTGTGATTTGTTGATGGTCATGGCAAAGGCAGGTCTAATGGGGAACTGTCGCCGTTTAAGTGTAAAAGGTAATTCCAGGTTAGAACTTGTAAGGTCAATTCTAGGAATTAGAACAGTATTGTTAGCATGTGATCCTGTAAGAACTGTTGCTTGAATAACATTGTGTGTCATGGTGTTGACGACTAAACGTGTACCATTGCATAAACCCTGTGTAGTGTTAAGGTTTCCTAATAGCATGATTATTGTTCCGTTTTTAAGGCTAAGATTGTGTTGTGGTAATCCGGCTGGGTTAATAGTGTTCAAATATTCTAAGGGGAAATTAAGATGGTCATTGTCGTCATCAGAGTCAAGTTTGTCAGAGCTTAGAAAGAGCCGTGCCTCTCCAGGAAGTAATGAAATGACCTGGTTATTAATGTGATCAACATTAATATTTTTTGGACATAATATAGTCCGTTGTGTTAAAAGGGGTATTTGGTCTAATGAGATTGCTGTTCCAAATATCTCCGTAAGTAAGTTGTCGCAGATAAAGGGTTGAGGAATTGTAATAATATCTGGGTGAAGTACATCTGTATTGGTGAGTGTACCATCTCCCAGTTGTAATAAACAATTGTTATATTCAGGATCTGGACATCGCATGTTTTGTACTAAGTGTATCTTTTGAAAGCAATGCCAATTGTCCGCATAACATTTTTTTGAAGCGCGTTGTAGGTGCCGACGTGAATTCTTTTTTTTTTGGTCCGGGTGCGTGTTTGTGGTCCTGTTACTCGAGCCGTCTAGTTTTGTACCCGTGATCGTGAATTGATGACTTGTTTGATCTTTATCGTTAGGAATATGGATAAGTAATAAGGAGGATCGCACTCACTGTTAATATGCGGACTGTTCGTTTGTTCGTATTATCACCAATCAGGTCTCGCGCCTGTATATGTATTGTAGTTCGCTCTCTTGTTGTTTATGTATGACGTCGTCGCGTATTTTAAGGTGGACTGAACAATAGCTGAGCGCATGGCATGTGGAGCAATAGCTAAGCACTGTCTAAAATCTCCTCCTACTAAAAGTACCTTTCCTCCAAAGGGAAAATTATTATTCATCAACGCAATGCCAATTGTCCGCGTATTTTAAGGTGGACTGAACAATAGCTGAGCGCATTGCATGTGGAGCAATAGTTAAGCACTGTCTAAAATCTCCTCCTAATAACAGTACCTTTCCTCCAAAGGGAATATTATTATTTATCAACGTTTGTAGAAGTTTATCAATGGTGTTGAGTAAGTGACTGGATGCCATTGTACATTCATCTATAATTAATAGTGTGGCAAGACGGATGTCACGTGCATTGTTACTGTGCATTTTCATAGTGGATACCGATGTTTCTGTGATTGGGACTGGTATTTTGAATAAGGAGTGACATGTGTTTTTGGAGCCGAGACATTTTTTCTTACGCGGTTTCAGAAGCGCATTGTAGGTGCCGACGTGATTTGTGCATATTTGCGTTCTTGATTTGTTTCAGGGTGCACTGTTCCAATGCGATGTAATATTTGTCCACATACGCGAAAGCAGTATGGGCCATTGCCTTTTGGTGGCCTGATATTTACTCCGGTAGATGCAAAAGCAAATGAACTATTGTAGGATCTAATGCAGTTCGTAAAGTTTTTACTTTCAGGTACTTTGTTAGTTAGAAGCTTCTGTAGATATGCAGGATATGAATGTAAAGGAGGCAGTCTAATTTGACCCTTTTGAAAACAACGTGTAAATTCATTACTTGTATTGCCAGTTGTTTCTTCAGGGAAGTTAAGTGAATGACAATGATTGCAAATGACATTAATTAATCCGAATGAATTTTCATGAATAGTAGACTTATTATTGAACGCGTTGTCAGCTAACTGGCGCAATCGTTTAGCAGGTGTCTGTCGTTGATGTCCTTGACGTGTATGTTTTGCTTGTGCCGTTTGAGAGGCGCGTCGTTGTATGTGCAGGATTTGGGACGTGCTATTCTGGAGCTGTAATCGATTAGCCTGTGCTGTGTGAGAAGCCCGTTGCAGTTTACGGCGTTCATTGTTTGTATTGAGCCTTGCCCGTTTTGGTATGTCAATTAATCGAGCTTTCTCTTTTTGGAGCCTTGCCTGCTTGTTTTCCGGCATTTCAGATGCGCATTGTAGACGTCTGCGTTTATTTATTTTGTCCCTTCGCTGCCGTTTTTGTATCTGTGAGACTCAAGGTGTTTCGTTTTGAACCCTTGCTTATTTGAGCTTTGCGTTTTTGGAGCCGAGACATTTTTTCTTCCGGGGTTTCAGAAGCGCGTTGTAGGCGCCAACGTGTATTGTTTTTTTTCATGCGGGTTCGTGTGTTTGGTCCCGTCACTCGAGCCGTATCGTTTTGTACCCGTGATCGTGAATTCATGACTTGTTTGTTCTTCAGCGTTAGAAATATGGATAAGTAATAAGGAGGATCGCACTCACTGTTAATATGGAGCCTTTTCTGTGGTTGAATGGTTAATAGTGCATCAGTGTAATGAGATCGACCTATGCTGCATAATTTGAACGTGTTCAGATGACGTATGTTTAATACGGACGGTTCGTTCAGTAATGGGGCTTTGTGTCTCATTTCTTATTTATGTTAGTGTGGTCATGGGTCCGAATCCTCCTTTTTGTGTATGTTTCGTGTGCTATGTCCGTAGTCTGTCCCGTTTCGTGTCCAATGGGTTTGTGTGGCGCTCACGTCTGACTTCTTTTTTTTTGTGTGCTAGGGGCGCGTTGCCTCACTTTTTTTTATCTCTGTTAGTGGAGGGGGTGTTTGTGTGTGGTGGGTCTGAATCCTCCTTTTTGTGTGCGTACCGTTTCGTGTGCTATGTGGCGCTTGCGTCTGACTCCTTTCTTTTTGGTTTTCTAGGGGCGCGTCGCCTCATTTCTTATTTCAGTTACTGGAGGGGGGCTTTGTGTGTCGTGGGTCTCAATCCTCTTCTTTGTGTGTGTTCCGTTTTGTGTGTCATGGGCTTCGTGCGGCGCTGTGTGTGGCGCTGGCGTGTGACTCCTTTTTTGTGTGTGCTATGGGCGCGGCGCCTCATTTCTTATTTTACGTTGCTTTCCATCCGGTTTCTGTTGCTTGGAGGGGGGGGGTTTGTGGGGGCACCTGCGCAGTACGTCTTTTGCGTCCACGGCCCATGGCCGGATGTCCCTGCGTCCATCCGGTTTACCATTCTCGTTTAGTAATATGGATATTATCTCACACATGCGTCTGCGGATCTTCTCATAGGCTTAATCGAGGTAGGTGATAACCCACTGAGGTGAAAGGGGGAGGTGTCGCTAAAATTTTCTTCTCCTTCTCTCCCCATAGCACAGAGAGCCCACCCTATGAGAGCACGTAGGTCCACCTCTTCCAGTTCTTGCACTTTAGAATGAACCGCCAGAAGACACACCAAAGAAACAACCCTTTCCTTAACAGCTGGAGAGCTCAACTCTTGTTGTCTGTGTCTGAGTGGCCTTTTCTTTTCACTTTGAGACATGATTTTTGCTTAAGGAATATTAGCATTAAACGGGATGACCCAGTTGGTGTCCCTACTTTTCACTGTTGCTTGTCTTGTCATTCTTGCACCCAGCCACAATACAGTAATCCCTCGCTACTTCGCGGTTCACTTTTCGCGGATTCACGACTTCGCGGATTTTATATGTAAGCATATCTAAATATATAACTCGGATTTTTCGCTTTTTCGCGGTTTCTGCGGACAATGGGTCTTTTTACTTCTGGTACTTGCTTCCTCAGTTGGTTTGCCCAGTTGATTTCATACGAGAGATGCTATTGGCGGATGGCTGAGAAGCTACCCAATCAGAGCACGCAGTTAAGTTCCTGTGTGCTGCTGATTGGCTCAGCGACGGAGTGCTGCATTAACCAGGAAGTCTCATCTCACTCATTCAGCATTAACGTGCTACTTCTTCAGGGGCCGTGTCCAAGCGCCAACAGAAGATGCAAATGATTGCAGAAAAGGTAACAGTTTTGGATATGTTGAAGGAAGGGAACAGCTACACCGCTGCAGGATACCATTACAGCATCAATGAGTCCACGATTCTTTTTATTTAAAAAGGAGGAAAAGCATATAAGATCTATGGCCGCAGTGTCCTTTAACCAGGGCGCAAAATGAGTTGCAAGTGGACGTGATAAGGCAGTAGTCTAGATGGAATCTGCTTTAGGAATCTTTGCAACAAGGTCGACGACGTCATGACCGCCTACAAGCTGCTACGTGTACTTCGCTATATAGTAAGTGTAAACTTATCTACCGATTTCATATTGCTTAGCAGTTGTCCCTGTTATTAATAGAGTAAAGGGTGGGTTGTAAACAATACAGGGAGGGTTTAAAAACGTCCAAATACACGTTAAATAATTAAATAAATATGGTGTCCCTACTTCGCGGAAATTCAGTTATCGCGGTCGGCCTTGGAACCTATCTCCCGCGATAAGTGAGGAATTACTGTATATACAGAAAATTTAAAACTTACTATATATTTCATTTTCTGGAAAATTTCACATATCATTATTACTGTATATTAATAGTATTGCAATATTAAAACTGATTAAAAAGATTAAGATTACCATTGTAACGGCCGACCCCTTACCCAGCCGACACTACCAAGACCTGTGGCCTGGATGAGTTACTGAGGCGAACCTACATATACCAAGCCGTACCTCTAACAAATAATATTTTCCCCTCAATCGATGGTTAAACACAAACACACAAAAGCAGATATGTAAAACAGGTGTAAAAATATATTAAATGAAACACAATAACAAAAACAATGATGCAAATTCCCCACATAGAATATATATATATATATATATATATATATATATATATATATATATATATATATATATTCATATATATATACATATATATATATACATACATATATATATATATATATATATATATATCCCTCCACCAAAGCAGCAACGTGATAACACCATATATACAATAACAAACCCTCCCTTGCCCTTGTAACGTATAACAAACAAAACACCAATAACAATAATGAATCAATACTGAAATGACAATGAACGTGAACTTGAGTCCGGGTATATTACTGTCCTGAATACGGATGACTGATCAGGAAAAAATGGATGCATTTGAATCTCCCGAATAAATGAAACAATCTCACCGTGTTTCTTCGGCATGTAGTGGATAATGAAGCCCAACTCCGGGGTTTCTGGTGATGATTGAGCAGTCGTGAATCGGCGGAATGAGAAACAAACAGGGCAAAGGCATGATGTGAAAAATAGCAGGAAATGATGGTCTGTTGTCATTAAATGAAATATCCTTCTTTCTCCTTCCTCCTCTCTCCTCTCCTCTTTCCCTCCTGATCGTTTAAATAGTAATGAACTGGATGTAACTGAATGTGAACAGGTGCTTTCCATCCTGGGGCTGCGGTCTCTGTCCCTCATCCGTCCCCTGTGCACTTAAGGGGAAGAGATTCACTGACATACACATAACAAACAGTAAACGGGACGATGGAAACAAACACGCACTCAGCACATACATCGAATACACTATTACTATGTAGCCCCGCTACACCATTACAATATCAAAAAGGGTTCAAGTATGGCATACACAAGGCATGTCGGGGCAGACTGAGGAGATAGTGAAGTGTTACAAAAATTTGGGGAAAATCATTGAAAATACATTCACCTTTGCTCAGAATGTACAGTAAGTAAGAATGACAATGCATAAATGGCTGTTCTTTCAAGGAAAACTTAATGACTCTCATATAAGCCTTGTGAGGAATCCCAAGTATCTCAACCTCCAACATTGTGAGCATAAAATTAGGAGCAGAGTAATAGACAAGAGTTTACCAAATACTCAGCAGCAATAGTTTAACAGGTATATCAGCTCTAGTGGCTATGTATACCCTGGTGAGCTCTAAAATTGTTATAGTGTATTGTATTATTCTTATCTGGTGCAATACTAGGCATGTGTTCTGATTATAACAATGAACATGATTTCTTGTCACTTACTGTATATACTTGCGTATAATTCGGGTCTTGAAACCTGAAAAATCAATCATAAAATCAGACCCAGACTTATACACCCTTTCAAAAATGAAACACTTAATTTTTAATTTTTTTTTACATCTTCTTGCACCAGTTTTTCAGACACATTGAATTTTGTGGCAGCAGCATGGTTACCAATTTCTTTCACCAATTCAACAACTTTTTATTTAAAACCAGCTTCATATTTTCTTCCGATCGAATGCTCCATCATAGATAAGGGGTGCTCTTACGATAAAGGTGTATGAGGGTGTGAGATACAAAAAACACAAATCAGTGCAAATGTTGCTTCGGAATAGTTTAGGTATTACCGTGTGGTTACGTAGGCACAATACATAGAAAAAAAAGGCAGTGCGCTCTGAAGTTACTCTCTCAGGTGGGCGTTAACATATCAACAACAACAACAACATTTATTTATATAGCACATTTTCATACAAAAAGTAGCTCAAAGTGCTTTACATAATGAAGAAAAGAAGAATAAAAGACAAATAAGAAATTAAAATAAGACAACCTTAGTTAACATAGAAAAGGAGTAAGGTCCGATGGCCAGGGTGGACAGAAAAAACAAAAAAAAAACTCCAGAAGGCTGGAGAAAAAAATAAAATCTGTAGGGGTTCCAGGCCACGAGACCGCCCAGTCCCCTTTGGGCATTCTACCTAACATAAATGAAATAGTCCTCTTTGTAGTTAGGGTTCTCACGGAGTCACTTTATGCTGATGGTTATACAGACTTCTGGCTTTTAATCCATCCATCATTGTTGGAACATCATGGTGCTTTGGGTAGATGGTGGTGGCACAAGCCACCACCAATAGGACACCGGAAAAGGAAACAGAAGAGAGAGTAGGGGTTAGTACAAATTTTGAATGAATAGTTATTATAATGAATTGGATATACAGAGTGTCAGGATTAAATTACAGTGAAGTTATGAGAAGGCCATGTTAAAGTAATGTGTTTTCAGTAGTTTTTTTAAAGTGCTCCACTGTATTAGCCTGGCGAATTCCTACTGGCAGGCTATTCCAGATTTTAGGTGCATAACAGCAGAAGGCCGCCTCACCACTTCTTTTAAGTTTTGCTCTTGGAATTCTAAGGAGACAGTTGAGGATCTGAGGTTGCGATTTGGAATATAAGGTGTCAGACATTCCGATATATAAGACGGGGCGAGATTATTTAAAGCTTTATAAACCATAAGCAGAATTTTAAAGTCAATTCTGAATGACACAGGTAACCAGTGTAGTGACATCAAAACTGGAGAAATGTGTTCGGATTTTCTTTTCCTGGTAAGGATTCTAGCAGCTGCATTCTGCACTAACTGCAAACGATTGATGTCTTTTTTGGGTAGTCCTGAGAGGAGTGCATTACAGTAATCTAGCCGACTAAAGACAAACGCATGAACTAATTTCTCTGCATCTTTCGATGATATAAGAGGTCTAACTTTTGCTATGTTCCTTAGGTGAAAAAATGCTGTCCTAGTGATTTTATTAATATGCGATTTAAAATTCAGATTACAATCAACGGTTACCCCTAAGCTTTTTACCTCCGATTTGACTTTTAATCCTAATGCATCCAGTTTATTTCTAATAGCCTCATTGTATCCATTATTGCCAATCACTAAGATTTCGGTTTTTTCTTTATTTAATTTGAGAAAGTTACTATTCATCCATTCTGAGATACAGGTTAGACATTGTGTTAGCGAATCAAGAGATTTGGGGTCATCAGGTGCTATTGATAAATACAGCTGTGTGTCATCAGCATAGCTGTGGTAGCTCACGTTATGTCCCGAGATAATCTGACCTAATGGAAGCATGTAGATTGAGAAGAGCAGCGGACCCAGGATAGAGCCTTGTGGAACACCATATAGAATATCATGTGTCTTTGAGTTATAATTACCACAACTAACAAAGAATTTTCTCCCTGCCAGGTAGGATTCAAACCAGTTTAAGACACTGCCAGAGAGGCCCACCCATTGACTAAGGCGATTCTTAAGAATATTATGATCAATAGTGTCAAATGCGGCACTCAAATCTAAGAGGATGAGAACAGATAAATGGCCTCTGTCTGCATTTACCCGCAAGTCATTTACTACTTTAACGAGTGCAGTTTCTGTGCTGTGATTTGTTCTAAAACCTGACTGAAATTTATCAAGAATAGCATGTTTATTGAGGTGCTCATTTAACTGCATAATGACTGCCTTCTCTAGAATTTTACTTAAGAAATCATAATCTCTTGCACCAATAGCGTGAGTTTTCCACATTCGATCTTATACGACCGACATTATAAAATACCAGAAATTATACGGTAAAATCAAGCCCCGACTTATCTGCGGGAGAACTTAAACGTGAGTAAATATGGAAAGTTATTTCCGTATTTGTCTCTAGAACAATATTCTATGTTTGTGCATTTCTGCTGTAAACTAATTTCTTTCTGTGATGATAAAGTCTACCATCTTAACCAGTATTTGCTGTGAATTATACAGTATTGTTTTTACTCTTTATTATTGTCTAACTCTTTTTTTAATTCCTCAGACATGGTTTGCATTGGTGAGATGGAGGTTTCAGTTTCAGCTAGAGGAAACCTAAACTGTTGAGTGGATGCCTTCTGAGATTTCAATAAAGCAGGCCAAGAAGATATTGACTAAAGGGGCAGCCCTTATCCTTCTGCATAAATGAGGCCAAATATGCATCTTTGCTTCTACAACCTCAGTACCAGTGTAAAGATAAACTACTAATATTTTTAATCTCTAATTACTATCTTAGACAAAAAAATATAACTGCTTGCATTGACTGAGTGTTGGCAATTACAATCTCTTTGCAGTCACATACACTATATGACTTCTAAACTATTGAGTTCAGGGGCCTCATGTCTATAACCTTGCTTACATTCCATATTAAAGTTTTGTTTATGCTACAAAGGCAAAAATGGCACATGCACAAAAAACACATCAGATTTATATCATATATAATGCAGGCCCCACGTCAAGTTCTTTTATAAATTTCAGATCTGTTTAACACTATGTGCTTGTGCACATTATAATGTCTACCTTGAGAGATGCTCTGGACACAGTGGCTCCCCTTAAAACAAAAGTGATCAAAGCACATAGAAACTCTCCCTGGTTTAATGAAAACACTCGAGCTCTTAAATTAGAGTGTCGAAAACTGGAACGCAGATGGAGAACAACAAAGCTACAGGTCTTTCAAATTGCATGGATAGAGAGTGTTAATAAATATAAAAAAGCCCTCTTTAAAGCTCGGTCAGAATATTATTCTACATTAATAGATAGCAATAATAAAAATCCTCGGGCACTGTTTAGAACAGTGGCTAAATTAACAAATGGAAATTCAGATCAACAGTGCAAAATACCAACAGACATTAGCAGTACAGACTTTATTAACTTCTTCAATGAGAAAATTAAAAATATAAGATCCCAGATCTCTGCATCACAGTACAAACCAAATACTAGCTTAGCAGACCCTGTCTCACATTGCACTCAGCACTTTAGTAATTTTAATCCTGTAACTGAGCAGGAAGTATTAAGTTTAATTTCTAAAATGAAGCCCACTACTTGTTCCCTAGATCCAGTGCCAACAAAACTAGTAAAAAGTGCAATGGATGTTCTTGCAGCACCTATCCTAAACATTATCAATAGTTCATTATTGCATGGCACAGTACCTGATACACTAAAAGTGTCAGTCATTAAACCATTACTTAAAAAGTCAGACCTTGACCCACATATACTAAATAATTATAGGCCTATTTCAAATTTACCGTTTCTCTCTAAAATACTAGAAAAAGTAGTCGCCAGTCAGCTTCAGACACACCTTATGCATTACAATTTATTTGAGAAATTCCAGTCTGGTTTTCGCACTGGTCATAGTACAGAAACGGCACTAACACGGGTTGTAAATGACATTCTGATATCCTCTGATGAAGGAAACTCCACTGTAATTATGTTGTTGGACTTAAGTGCAGCATTTGACACCATCGACCATTCTATTTTACTGCACAGGCTAGAAAATGATGTTGGGCTTACAGGCACCGTACTCGCTTGGTTTAGTTCTTACTTATCAAATCGATTCCAATATGTACAGAAATGTGCTGACAGTACTCCATCATTATACACAGAAGTTCAATATGGTGTCCCGCAGGGCTCAGTACTGGGACCTTTACTGTTTTCACTGTACATGCTTCCACTGGGATCTCTCATTAGGAAACATAATGTTAATTTTCACTCGTATGCAGATGACACCCAGTTATACCTTTCATTTAAATCAAATGAAGTTTCTCCAATGTTGTCTTTAATTAGTTGTGTTAGTGAATTAAAGGAGTGGATGAATAAGAACTACTTGTCTTTAAATACAGATAAAACAGAGATGTTAATTGTTGGAGGGAATGATGCTGATCACAACAATATTTTGTCATCGTTTAACTCAGTGGGAATCCCAGTCAATTTTACTGAATCAGCCCGCAATCTAGGAGTTATCTTTGACTCTAGCATGTCATTTAAAGCGCATATTACAAAGTTGTCCAAAACATGTTTCTTCCATCTTACAAATGTTAGGAAATTAAGGCGCTTTTTAAATAAACAGGATTCTGAGAAACTAATTCATGCATTTATCTCTAGTAGGATTGACTACTGCAATGCGGTGTTCACTGGATGTTCAAACTGTTCTTTATACAGCCTCCAGTTAATCCAAAATGCGGCTGCAAGAATTATTACAAGAACAAGAAAATACGAACACATAACTCCAGTTCTTAAATCCTTACACTGGCTCCCGGTTAAGTTTAGGGCAGATTTCAAAATCCTTCTTTTAACATATAAAGCATTAAATGGTCGAGGTCCGGCTTACTTGTCTGAACTTATCATGACTTACAAACCAGAGCGCACATTAAGATCTCAAGATGCCGGTCTGCTTATGATTCCAAGGATTAATAAAATAACAGTGGGAGGTCGAGCTTTTAGTTACAGGGCCCCTAAACTGTGGAATGGTCTGCCTGCTACTATAAGAGATGCCCCTTCGGTCTCAGCTTTTAAATCCCGGCTGAAGACTCACTACTTCAGTTTAGCATATCCTGACTAGAGCTGCTGATTAACTGTACAGACTGCATCTCTGTTGTTAGTCATTAGCACTTAAACATAAGTAACATGACAGTTATAATTATATACTAACCCTCACTTATTCTGTTTTTCTTCTCGGTACTCAAATGTGGCACTTGGTGCCATGGCCCACCTGCCAAGTTGTTTTGCCTGCCTAAGGAAAAGTCATCCCAGATGGAGGATTGCAGGAATCGTGGGAGAGAGGGGTCCTTTCATCGGATTGGCTGGCCCAGCACTATTCAGCTGTGGAATGGCCAAATGGGGGAGGCAGCTTGAAGGATGAGGTCTCCAGGACTCTATACAAATCCAAATCTTATTATGGGATATATCATCTACTGTTAAATTCTGCTCTGTACTTCTAAAATTAATATTTTTTATTTCTTACTATATTGAGAAATTGTTCTGTTCTGTGTACTGTACTGTATTGTATTGTATTGACCCCCTTCTTTTGACACCCACTGCACGCCCAATCTACCTGGAAAGGGGTCTCTCTTTGAACTGCCTTTCCCAAGGTTTCTTCCATTTTTCCCTACTAGGTTTTTTTGGGAGTTTTTCCTTGTCTTCTTAGAGAGTCAAGGCTGGGGGGCTGTCAAGAGGCAGGGCCTGTTAAAGCCCATTGCGGCACATCTTGTGTGATTTTGGGCTATACAAAAATAAACTGTATTGTATTGTATTGTATTGTGCATACACTTCCCACCGTAACTACGCATGGCTAAAAAAAAAAAAAAAAAGCCCTTTTTGAATATTTATGACCTAATTAGCATATACATTATTCCATGTTTCTGTGTAACGTCTTTACTTACAAACCATGGGAGAACACAGAAGATGAAACTTCAGTGAATGTGAACTTGAGGTATCACTGACATTTGGCAAATTTTAAGGAGTGGCCTAAATTATTCAAATAAGTCTTGATTAAAGTATTTTCCTCAATTTTTAAGGCCAAAGTTAATGTAAATAAATTAACCAATTAATTAGGTGCAATGAATTAGTCTGGGGGTCATATCCTGTGAGCTCCCTGAGTGGAGTTTGCACATGGGTCTGTGTGGGTTTGCTCCAGTTTCCTTCCACAGTCCAAAGACATGTGAGTTAGGTGAAATGGCCTTGTTAAATCATCCCCTGATGTGTCTGTGTGTGTTCACCCTGCGATGGGCTGTCATTCTGTTCAGAGGTTGCCCTGCCTCCGCTTGTTGCTTGCTGGGATAAGCTCCAGCTGCACCCAGCCTTGGTAAGTGGATTTAGAGTATGGATGAATCAACCAATACTATAATACAGGCATGTCAAACTCACTACCATTGGTGGGCCCCTTCGACTGCCATACGTGTGTCAGCGGGCTGCACTGTAACAACTACTATTATACTATTATACAAAGTTACTGTAGCTTTCTTTCCAATACTGAAAACTTTAAAAAATGTAACACTTAAAGTTTAAAGAAAAGCAATTTATTTCCATACAGTCTCCATACAACAGTGTAGAATTAGAGTCTTAGCCTCTTAGCTAGGTCCTTATTATATTATATTCATTATATTATATTCATTGCTTATATAGGAGCCTTACATTGTGAGATTTATTTCTTTTGTCCCGACACTTGGCATCTCTTGTTAGTAACCAGTTCGTCAATATCAGGCTTGAAATTTTGTGCAGCTGCAACTTTTATGAGGGATGAAAAGTGCTCGACGGTAAGTCTTGAGCGATGTGGGGTTTTGGTAGCTTTCATTAACGAAAACAATTGCTCACAAAGGTAAGTACTTTTGAACATTGACAGTACTCTCAATGCCAACTTACAGATCTGCACATACGAGGGTGGCAGGTAAGCATACAAGCCTGGCACACCAACTTCGCTGTATTTTGCCTTCAGAATAGAATCTCACTGCACTTCAGTCAATTCCATTTGGATATTCTCAGGCGCATTCTCAACGTTGTAAGAGAACAGCACAATGCCCTGTTTGTGTGAACTGAAATCACGAAAATGCTCACTGAATTCATTGCTCAGTAATTCAAGTTGGAAAACAAATCCTCCAAAAATCAAATTTTACTTTACTAAGTTTACTTCAAAAGTTTATATTATAAAATAAGCTGATATGCAAAAAGCCACCTGACCTACAATAATTTTACAAACTCAAAATCACAAAAATATGTTAATAAACAACTCACCAACTTCTCGCGTCCACTTCAGATCTTCAGCTGTAGTCTGCACTAACTGTACGTTACAATACTAGCACAAAATTACATGAAACTAGAGCAAAAAAACATGAAAATATGTGGGCTATTACTACTCGTGATGGTCAGTTCTGCCCAGTGGCCAGTCTCAGCAGCCCAGTCAGTAGTGTAGCCTTAGCAGGGGTGGCTCTAGGCTCATGGCGACCCTGGGCGGAGAAAGAATCTCCTGGCAATGTCAATACAGTATCTAATGCACGGCGGATGGCCACATCCGTTGCGGACACTGCATAGCCGCCTCATGCTCATGACACGCTTCTATATACGCGTGTCCGTAACTTGAAAACCAAGTGGTGGCCCATGATATTCTCATTACAGCAGAATGTTATAATGCTACATATGGCTTACTGCTCCGACTCTAGCGACATTTGTAAATACAGCGTACTAATTAACAAGAAACACAATGTTTTTCGGCCACATTGCCGTCAGCTGTGTCGTTATTTTCTCTTTCTGTTTTATATTCAATATATATTGGTATGGCGGCCCCTGGGATTTGGCGGCACTGTGCAGGTGCACAGTTTGCACATACCTAAGGCCACCCCTGCTGCCCACTGCTGCAGCCTAGCACTTCAGTTGTGACGCAGCGGCTCATTAACTTTTGTCAAGGCTCATGGCTATACTAGCAGATGACGTTTCTGGTACCGTAATGCCATGGGAAAACGCACTTTTGTCAGAAGGCAGAAGTAAGAAAAGTCAATAAGTAACACCGAAGATGCACAATGATTCAATCACAAATGATAGTAATCATTTTGTACAAGTTCAGTGTTAACTAGGATCTATCATGCAGGCCGCACAGATTTCTGTTGCGGGCCGCATGCGGCCTGGGGGCCGCGTGTTTGACATGCCTGCTATAATACATTCTGCAATAATCAACTCTCACTTGCATGTCGCCAATCCTTAAACCAGAAAGAGAAATACTCTCTTACAGTTTCAATTACCTGTATCAGGTTTAGGTTGAGAGAGGTTAATTCCATTCTAATTTGTTATATTCAGTATTTGCCTCTTCTACACGTCCGAAAGACCCTTCTGTTGGCAAAAAAAGATCCTTGGTAATCAGCAATTGGCAGTGCACATGGCTGTAGCTTAAACAAAACTCTAACACATGTCACAATGTGACAAAATATTTAAAAGACAAAAATGTGATATCTGTCTCTTTGATGAAGTAAATAGATTAGGTTAGGTTAGTTTAGGTTAGATATAACTTTATTTGTCCCTAGGGAAAAATTGGGCTTTTCACAGAAGCACTTTAAATAAATATGAACATAAATAGGTCGATAAGTAAGTAAATAAATAAAAATTCACATACACTTTCGTCTGAACACACACTGGAATTACTATAAAGCAAGAAACATTCAAAAGAAAGAAAAGCTCTCACTAGGTAGTCCCAGTCACAGTGAGGCATCATGCAGATGTTTTGCGGTTAGTATAAAGGAGCCCCAGTAATGTTTCTTGACACACTTCTGGTAAATAAATCATTAGCTGAAAGTACTTAGTTTTAGTGTATCACAGAGAGGATGTGCAGCATTGTTCATAATCACACTCAGTTTTGTTTTAATTATCTCATTTAGCTATGAACTCCAGGGGGTCTAGGGTTCGTCCTATAACTGAGATTGCCCTTTTAATTAGCTTGTTGATTCAGTGGGCCTCTCTTGAAGTGATGTTTACAGCCCATCACAATACAGCATAGAAAATCACACTGGCCATCACAAAGTTATAGAAGACGTGAAGGATGTCAGTATCCAAATTAAAGGAATGCACTCTCCTAAGGAAAAAGAGCCTGCTCTGCCCTTTCTTATATAGTTCTTATGTGTTCCAAGACTAGTCCAGCCTGTCAATAATGTGAACCCCCAAGTACTTGTAGGATTGGACCACCTCTACATTCAGTCTTTGAATACTGACCAGACATAGAGGCTTTTTGGTGCTGCAAAAGTCAATAACCATTTCCTTTGTTTTGTTGATGTTAAGATGCAGACAATTCTCTTTGCGCCAAGAAACAAACTTCTCCATCTAACTCCTATACTTTGTCTTATCCCCTTTATCAATACCCCCCTTAAGTGCAGAATCATCTGAGAATTTCTGCAAGTGACATGACCTGGTGTTATATTTATAGTTAGAGGTGTACAGAGTGAAGAGGAGACAGGACTGTTCATTGTGGTGCCCCAGTGTTGCTCACATCTGTATCAGAAACATAGTCCTTCAGTCTCAGAAACTGCACTCTGCCTGACAGATAGTCCATTATACCTGTACACCATAGGCTTATCCACCTGCATATCTTTGAGTTTATCCCTTAACAAGGATGGCTGGATGGTACTGGAGGTGCTGGTGAAATCAAATAGCAAAAAAAGATCCAACTCTCAAATCAGTAAACGAAGTCACAACTCAGTATTACAGTGGGGGAAATGAGTATTAAATGTGTCAACATTTTTTTCAGTAAATATATTTCCAGAGGCTATTCACATGAAATTCTCCCCAGACATTGGTATTAACTCAAGAAATCCACAAATACTGTATAAAGAATTCATAACATTGTAGGTCATAAATAAAGTTACACTGTATGCTAGGTGTATATTTTCTAACTTTTTAAAATACGAAATTGGTTATTTTGCAACAATTAAGCTACATAAACAAACAAACTTAAAAATAATGTTTTTCAATATTAAAATAATTTTAATGTTATTTGTGTCTTTTTTCGTGATGATGGCTGACTAATAAAAGAATCGACACGTCCTAAAGCCACAATTGTGGGAGTTGTATGCTGAATTGGTGGCCACATCACAGAGACCAATATGCATAAATCACCTAATCCATGCTCTATTACAGGTTTAGAACAAGCAGATTTAGAAAATGGAAGAACAGACATCAGAAAGTCACTCACATGTCATAACACATGCAATGAAACAAGATTTACTGTTCACTTCATTGTCTTGCCACCTGGAGTCGCTAAAATTCCAACAACAAAAAACTCTTCATAGGACTTATGGATCATCAAAACTTAATCCAAAGGCTATGTTCATGTTTTAGAAATCCTAATTTTATGTATAAGAACTGGCCTATGTATTTTTCAAATTGTAAGCAAATTATATACATGAGGCCACAGGAGTTTCAGCTGCACCTATTGCCAGAGTTGCTAGAAGTATGTACATGAAATTTCTGCTCTGCTAGATGTGCCTCAGTAAGTGCTGTCATTGTAAAGTGCAACTGTTTTGGAGCAACAGCACATTGCAGGGCTCCTGAGTATTAAAGTGTATAGTGTGTAAAAATTGCCTATTCTCTGTTGCATCATTCACATATCAGCACAAGAACTTTGTGCTGGGAGCTTCATGAAACGGGTTTCTATGGCTGAGCAGCTGTATACATGCCTAAGATCACTATTAGTGGTAAGCAAACCCCTTCACTGTGAGTTCAGCAAAATCATTGAAATGTTTGGGAAGTTCGTTGAACTCCAAAAGATTAACCAGTTCTGAGAGGATTATTAAGGTGCAATGATCTTTTAAGTGTCCCTGAGGTCTAGGGAAATGTCTGTCAGCTATGCTGGAATAAATATCCATCCATCCATTTTCCAACCCGCTGAATCCGAACACAGGGTCACAGGGGTCTGCCTGGAGCCAATACCCAGCCAACACAGGGCAGGAGGCAGGAACCAATCCTGGGCAGGGTGCCAACCCACCGCAGGACACACACAAACTCACCCACACACCAAGCACACACTAGGGCCAATTTAGAATCGCCAATCCACCTAACCTGCATGTCTTTGGACTGTGGGAGGAAACCAGAGCGCCCGGAGGAAACCCACGCAGACACGGGGAGAACATGCAAACTCCACGCAGGGAGGACCCGGGAAGTGAACCCAGGTCCCCAGGTCTCCCAACTGCGAGGCAGCAGTGCCACCGTGCCGCCCCTGGAATAAATATTGTCGCTGAAAATGTGATATGCACTTTGAGGATGAAGTGCTAACTACTGTGCCTCTATCAAAAAAAGACTCAGATGGACCCAATTCCACAAACAATATGCAACAAATGGTCACAAATTAGCAATAATTAAAAAAAAAAAGAGAGAGAGTTCCAATCGTGTGGCACAAGGCTGACTCATTCCATTGTTTGAAGTTGTGGCTCTGGCTACAGCTTAAACGTCATTATTGTTCCCTGTGCAGGAAGAAAGAAGAAAGAATAATCTTGTAAATAGTAATAAATCTTTAATTATTATTAGTTCACTGTGTCTCCTTTGTTTTCTGATGAAGGTAAGGCTCCTTTAAGGCTTGTTTTGAGATCATAGTCCAGTGAAGGTCTAATTATGCATGCAAATTATAGTGGCAGTACTCATTATGGTCAGCTGATGTATGCCTCAAATGAAAATACTTCAAGATTATTTATTTTTTAAAATGCATTCAAGATGGAAGTTTGGCTGATGTACTGTTGAAGTCATGACCTCAAGCATGCTTGAAGAAGAGTGGCAATCATCTTACAGTACACATGCATGAAAGATCTGTGCCTTGCTGCTACAGCTCTGTGATGTCACGCTGGACTCACAAAACATCATGGGGCACTGGGAATAAAATGTTCCCCTAAACCGGTCACACAGTGAATTTCTAGAAAAATATTCAGCAAACAAAGTTGCATATAAACACAGCATATTCGCTGCGACAAACACTAATCACTATGCTGAATGCCAAGCATCAGCTGGAGTGGCGTACAGCATTCTCACGGATGATGAAGCAGTTCTCTGGAGTGATGAATCACGCTTCACTATCTGGCAGCCTGACAGGCAAATCTGGGCTTGGCAGATGCCAGGGGACTGCTACCTTTCAGACTGCATAATGCCGACTGTAAAGGGGAAGGAGGGATAATCCATCTGAAGGTGTTTCTCTGGGCTTGGGCTGACCCCTTGGCTCCAGTGAAGGGAACTGTTAATGCTAGAGCATATACAGTAGAAACATGTTGGGCAATTCTTTATTCCAAACTTTGCAGAAACAGTTTGGGGAAGGCCTTTTTCTGTTCCAGTATGTCTGTGCCCCCGTGTATAAAGCCAGACCCATAAAGAAATGGTGGGACAAGTTAGATGTCCCCTCCTCGAACCGCCACCTCATCATGGTGGAGGGGTTTGCGTGTCCCAATGATCCTAGGAGCTCTGTTGTCCGGGGCTTTATGCCCCTGGTAGGGCCACCCAAGACAAACTGGTCCTAGGTGAGGGATGAGACAAAGTGCGGTTCAACACAACCTCCTATGATGAACAAAAAATTTGGACGGCGTTCTCCCTTGCCCAGACGCGGGTCACCGGGGCCCCCCTCTGGAGCCAGGCCTGGAGGCGGGGCTCGGTGGCGAGCGCCTAGTGGCTGGGCTTGCACCCATGGGGCTTGGCCGGGCACAGCCCGAAGAGGCAACGTGGGTCCCCCTTCCCATGGGCTCACCACCTATGGGAGGGGCCAAGGAGGTCGGGTGCAGTGTGAGTTGGGTGGTGGCCGAAGGCGGGGACCTTGGCGGTCCGATACTCGGCTACAGAAGCTGGCTCTTGGGACGTGGAATGTCACGTCTGAAGTGGAAGGAGCCTGAACTAGTGCGTGAGATTGAGAGGTTCCGGCACAGCTTGGACTCTGGAACCAATCTCCTTGAGAGGGGCTGGACTCTGTACCACTCTGGAGTTGCCCCCGGTGAGAGGCGCCGAGCGGGTGTGGGCATACTTATTGCCCCCCGACTTGGAGCCTGCACATTGGGGTTTACCCCGGTGGACGAGAGGGTAGCCTCCCTCCGCCTTCGGGTGGGGGGACGGGTCTTAACTGTTGTTTGTGCGTATGCACCGAACAGCAGTTTGGAGTACCCACCCTTTTTGGAGTCCCTGGAAGGGGTGCTAGAGGGCATACCTTCTGGGGACTCCCTCGTACTGCTGGGAGACTTCAATGCTCACGTGGGCAATGACAGTGAGACCTGAAAGGGTGTGATTGGGAGGAATGGCCCCCCCGATCTGAACCCGAGCGGTGTTTTGTTATTGGACTTCTGTGCTCGTCACGGATTGTCCATAACAAACACCATGTTCAAAAATAGGGATGTTCATATGTGCACTTGGCACCAGGACACCCTAGGCCTCAGTTCGATGATTGACTTTGTGGTCGTGTCGTCGGACTTGTGGCCACATGTCTTGGACACTCGGGTGAAGAGAGGGCGGAGCTGTCAACTGATCACCACCTGGTGGTGAGTTGGCTTCGATGGTGGGGGAGGATGCCGGTCAGGCCTGGTAGGCCCAAACGTGTTGTGAGGGTCTGCTGGGAACATCTGGCAGAGCCCCCTGTCAGAAGTAGCTTCAACACCCACCTCTGGCAGAACTTCGACCATGTCCCGAGGGAGGTGGGGGACATTGAGTCCGAATGGGCCATGTTCCGTGCCTCTATTGTTGAGGCGGCTGACAGGAGCTGTGGCCGTAAGGTGGTCGGTGCCTGTCGTGGCGGCAATCCTCGAACCCGTTGGTGGACACCGGCGGTGAGGGATGCTGTCAAGCTGAAGAAGGAGTCCTACCGGTCCATTTTGTCCTGTGGGACTCTGGACGCAGCTAATAGGTACCGGCAGGCCAAGTGGAATATGGCTTCGGTGGTTGCTGAGGGAAAAACTTGGGCATGGGAGGAGGTTGGGGAGGCCATGGAGAACGACTTTCGGACGGCTTCGAGGAGATTCTGGTCCACCATCCGGCGTCTCAGGAGGGGGGAAGCAGTACAGTGTCAACACTGTATATGGTGGGGATGGTGCGCTGCTGACCTCGACTCGGGACGTTGTGGGTCGGTGGGGGGTGTACTTTGAAGACCTCCTCAATCCCACTAACATGCCTTCCAATGAGGAAGCAGAGCCTGGGGACTCGGAGGTGGGCTCCCCCATCTCTGGGACTGAGGTCACCGAGGTGGTCAGAAAACTCCTCGGTGGCAGGGCGCCGGGGGTGGATGAAATACGCCCGGAGTTCCTCAAGGCTCTGGATGTTGTAGGACTGTCTTGGTTGACACGTCTCTGCAACATCGCATGGACATCAGGGACAGTACCTCTGGATTGGCAGACCGGGGTGGTGGTCCCCCTCTTTAAGAAGGGGGACAGGAGGGTGTGTTCCAACTACAGAGGGATCACACTCATCAGCCTCCCTGGAAAAGTCTATTCGGGGGTCCTGGAGAGGAGGGTCTGTTGGATAGTCAAGCCTCGGATTCAGGAGGAACAGTGTGGTTTTCGTCCTGGTCACGGAACAGTGGACCAGCTCTACACCCTTAGCAGAGTCCTGGAGGGTGCATGGGAGTTCGCCCAACCAGTCTACATGTGTTTTGTGGACTTGAAAAAGGCGTTCGACCGTGTCCCTCGGGGAATCCTGTGGGGGGTGCTCCGGGATTATGGGGTACCAGACCCCCTGATAAGGGCTGTTCGGTCCCTGTACAACCGGTGTCAGAGCTTGGTCTGCATTGCCGGCAGTAAGTCGAACCCGTTTCCAGTGAGAGTTGGACTCCGCCAGGGCTGCCCTTTGTCACCGATTCTGTTCATAACTTTTATGGACAGAATTTCTAGGCGCAGCCAGGGTGTTGAGGGGGTCCGGTTTAGTGGACTCAGGATTGGGTCACTGCTTTTTGCAGATGATGTTGTCCTGTTTGCTTCATCAGGCCGTGATCTTCAGCTCTGTCTGGATCGGTTCGCAGCTGAGTGTGAAGCGGCTGGGATGAGAATCAGCACCTCCAAATCCGAGACCATGGTCCTCAGCTGGAAAAGGGTGGAGTGCCCTCTCAGGGTTGGTAGCGAGATCCTGCCCCAAGTGGAGGAGTTCAAGTATCTTGGGGTCTTGTTCACGAGTGAGGGAAGAATGGAGCGTGAGATCGACAGGCAGATCGGTGCGGCGTCCGCAGTGATGCGGGCTCTGCATCGGTCTGTCATGGTGAAAAAGGAGCTGAGCCGTAAGGCAAAGCTCTCAATTTACCAGTCGATCTATGTTCCTACCCTCACCTATGGTCATGAGCTATGGGTAGTGACCGAAAGAACGAGATCGCGAATACAAGCGGCTGAAATGAGTTTCCTCCGCAGGGTGTCTGGGCTCTCCCTTAAAGTAAGGGTGAGAAGCTCAGTCATCCGGGAGGGGCTCAGAGTAGAGCCGCTGCTCCTCCGCATCGAGAGGAGTCAGATGAGGTGGCTCGGGCATCTGATCAGGATGCCTTCTGGAAACCTCCCTGGTGAGGTGTTCCAGGCACATCCAACCGGGAGGAGGTCCCGGGGAAGACCCAGGACACGCTGGAGGGACTATGTCTCCCGGCTGAACTGGGAACGCCTCGGGATTCTCCTGGAAGAGCTAGAAGAAGTGGCCGGGGAGAGGGAAGTCTGGGCATCTCTGCTCAAGCTGCTGCCCCCGCGACCCGACCTCGGATAATCGGAAGAGAATGGATGGATGGATGGATGGAAGTTAGATGTTGGGGACCTTGAGTGGCCTGCACAGATCACTGAACTCAACCTGCTGAACACTCTTTTGATGAATTGGAATATTGATTGCATGCCAGATCTTCTCATCCAACATCAGTACCTAACGTCACAAATGCTCTTTAGACTGATTGAGCACAAACTCCCACAAACACACTCAAAATCTTGTGGAAAGCCTTCCCAGAAAAGTGGTGGCTGTTACAGTCACAAAGTGGGGGGCAATTATGTATTAATAGCCTATGGTTTTGGAATGTCCAGCAAACTGAAATGAATATGATGGTCGGGTGTTCACAAACCTTTCACTATATAGTGTGTGGAACTCGGCCCGGACACAGACAGGCGGACATCGTTATTTCACCCAACACGCATTTATTATAATCCTCCATATTTACAATAGTGCACACAAAACCCCAAAGTCCCCAAAAGTCCAGGCCAACAACACAACGCCTCTCTCTTCAGGCCACCTCCTTGCCTCTCCACCAAGACCTTGTCTTCTTGACCTCCCGACTCCAGCCCCCGAACGGAGGAAGGCAGCCCCTTTTCTAATCACCTGGATGTGCTCCAGGTGCCTCCCGACAATCTTCCGCCGGCACTCCCCAGTGTGGCGGAAGTGCCGGCTGTGCACCTGGAAGCACTCCGGGTGTCCCTGATCCTCTTCCCCCCAGCACTTCCGGGTGTGGCGGAAGTGCTTGAGGTCCAGGGCACCATAGGCATTGGGGCGCCCCCTGGAGGTGACCACAGGCCCCTACAGGGCTGAGCTTCAAAGCTCTGTACCCATGGTCCTCATAGCCACCAGTGCGATCGCCCCCACGTGGTCTGGGGGAGGCATAAGCCCTCCTCTGGTCCTCCGGGGCATCCCGGCCGGGTACCACCCCCAGCCACCTGTGACAGTGCCCCTCCGCCAGCGAAGACCCATTGGGCGGAGCAGCTCATCCCACGAGGGCAGCTTACCCCTGTAGCTCCACGGCCCGGTCCTGCAAAACAAGAAGCAGAAATAGGAGTTGAGGCGCTGCCTGGACACAACCACCTGGCGTCCTTTCATGCCTTGCACAGGCAGCACTCCCCCCTCTGACCGACACCCTGGGGCCTACTTCTTCAGCACCCCCTCCAAGGTTTCCGTGCCCCTCGGGTTGGAACCACTCGCACCCCCGTTGCCTCAGCTGTCTTCGGGGTTTTCCTCTACCTCCACAGAGGGTGGCCACCTTCCATCTTCCTACCTCACGTTCTCCCTTATCGGAGGAACCGGCTCTCTTCCCTCGATTCCTCCTCTTTCTCTGGGACGCCATGACGGTTTGGGTTTGCCATGGATAAGGATATGGATATGGATAAGGCACAGATCCTGTCCTGTCTGCGTCCCTGTAAAGCGACGCGAGGCCAACGCTGCCTCAGGGCGTAGGGTGCAAGGACCCGGGGCACACATCAGCCCGTGTTCTGCCAGCCCTCTTGCTCTCACTCCCCTCACCACGTGCGCAGCACCCGCCACTGCGTCCACTGTCGGAGCCCCCCCCTACTTGGTTCAGTTCATTCACATCCCGGGCCTTTTCGGTGGGGTCTCCCTTAGTCTTTATGGAGTCGGTTCTACTCACCGTCTCCGCTGCACTGCTCTGGCCGAAGGTTCCAGCATCGCATCGTCTCATCCGCTCACACGGCTTCTCCAATGACGAAATCACTTTCCCCCCAACTTCTCCAATTCCTCACGGAGGGCACGTAACACCTGCAAAAGCGACTCTGTGGGCTGAAGGCAGACCTCCAGCTGTTGCAGAGACGCTGGCAAGTAAAGAAAGTCAGCTGGTGATTGACTTACCTGGCTGTCAGTCATATACGCCAGCTGCTTCCTGTGGGGTCTTTTATCCGGCCAACAACAATTTTTAAAAAACATTTTAGAAAAATTAAAATAGGCACCTCTGGTCTTTCAGTAGCATATTTAATGAACATTTTTACTTTAAGTATTTTAAACATGTACACTTCTGATGAGAATTAGAATGCACTCAGTATTTCAGAATTAGATCTATAATAATCGACGATGACTACTGAGATTATGTGAATGGATATTGTGGCCAGAGGTGAAGTGCCAGTCAGAAGCAGGGAGAAGTTTTGAGTTATCACCCCAGTAACCCCTTTTAATTAAACCAAAACAAAGAAAAAGAGTTCTTAAACACACAGCTTAAATGACACTGGCATAAGTTCAGTCACTATAGCTTTGCTCATGCTCTGCTCTATCTTGTAAGCATATCATTGTGAGTGGACTGAAGTCCTGGTTGGCATAAAAATGCCACCTTTCTGTGCCGTCGCTTTATATGGTGGATCGGCCAGAAGAGGCGAGGCTTGCTCCAGATGTCACGGCCAGGCGAGAGTGCCCTCACTGGGTAACTTCTCTGTCCTATGGAGAAAGGACAGGATACTATTAACAACAGCACCTCTCCATTTGCCGAATAGTGGTATTGCTTTCTCAGTCAAGCTTGTCTGGGGACTCCCAGATGTGAATGTGTGACAATATTTGCAAAGACAAGATTGTGTAGGTGATGCTGAAGTTTTGTAGTTATTAAAAGACATGCACTTGGATTTAGTTCTTTGTGGACTGAGATTTTTGGTGATGCACAAAGATGTACAGTATATCATTTGCTGATGTACAGAAAAATACAATAAATTACTACAGAGCATTAGTTAAATATTGCAGAGGAAACATGGATTATTAGCATACTGGAAATTTAATTTTAATGCAAATTTATTTCACTTTTAAATACATTCTTTTATCAGTATTACTGTAGCACACTAAAAAAACAAAGGCAGAGAGAAACAAATTGGAGAAATGACTAACACTACTCTCTGTCATGGTTAAGTTAGCATATCCCCCTTAGCTAGTGTTCGAAATCATGTTTCTGGTTTGTTTCATGTGATTTTATGTCACTTATTTGTATTAAGGTTTATTTTCTTTATTATGTATATTTTCTTTGTATTCATTTGTCCTTCTCCCTTGTGCTTTGTGGGTTGTCCCACAAGGGGTGGGGCCACCTGCCCATCATCAGTAGGAACAGCCTTCCATCCTATTTAAGGGAGGGCATCCCATGATTCCTTACAGTTCAGTGAACACACTGGAGTGGAGAGTTCTTGAGAGTATCTGTGACTTTGCTACTGCCTTTTGATTTCCTGGATATCAAACCTGTTCTGTGTTTCTTGACTTCGTCTTTGGATTTGTGTATTGGGACTGTGTAACTGAGTTTTTGAACCTCTGCTCCATCTTGACTTCATTTTTTTGGATATTGTATTGGAACTCTGTTTTCTGTGTTTACTCTCTTACCTTCCAGGCAACTCTTCATGCTCTTTGGAGCTTTGTGCCTGCACAGGCTTTTGTGAAAATAAACCTTTTATTTTTATCAAAATTTGTCTTGGCCCTTTGGGATTCTAGTTGGGGTATTTTGATGGTGTTGTCCTCCTCTAATGGGTAACATTATAAGTGTTTTGGCAGCTGTGCTTTTTGAATTCAGCCAGTTCATGACAGAATGAACAGCCATTTAAATAAAAAAAACTTGTCATCTTCATAGCTGCAATGTACAAATTGAGCTATTGTATCTGAAAGACTCATTGGATATTGTTGATGTGCATTTTTGTTCCTATTATGAGATCTGGAGGAGCAGCCTCTCACCACCAATTCAGCTCAGACAATATAATGAAACCATAATGAAACCACGATAACATGCAGTGAACACACTTGACTTAATTCATATTGTTCATACTTTTTCTCTGTAATGTTTATCATTCATTTGCTCAGAGGTTGATGCACTTGCTGCTTCCTGAGCAGCTCTTCTTTTCTCCATCCTAGCGGTCTGCTTCTTCTCTTCTATCGTCGGCATCTTTTTGCGTTAACACTGATTAAGTCAATGTTTGTGTTGGAATCACTTAATATGTTTTCTTTAATTTTTCACTTAAGCTGGCACTTTAGTCTTCAATCTGCCTCAAGAATGATTTAAGATATGAAGAGGTAGGGGAAGTGATGGCAACGGTGGTAGGGATGAGAAAGGTGGCTGTACGGCGCCTAACCCTGCTGGCCGCTGCTGAGAGTTGATTCTACAATAAAATAAAATAAAAAGAAAATGAGGAATAATCTTGGAGGTCAATCATCACCCAGAAAGTGTATAGTAGATGTCACTTAGTATACGTGTACCAAATTTCAGGTCAATAGGTCAAAAGGTTTGCGAGCTACAGGTGATTTAAAATCCTGGACAGACAAACGGACAACCACAGTAGCGTATTATATATAAAGATAAAACAAATTGAAGACCAGTTGTTTGAGGCCACAGAATCCAAGATTTGGAAGAGGATGATATTTTTTATGATATGGATGATCGTGTTGCTTATACTCGGGATAAAATTTCTTATCTGCTGAAGCAGTATGCTGTTCAGGCAGTGGAGAAGCAGAGAAACACTACAGTCACAAAAAGTATGCCTTCTGTTGTTGCATCTGCATCAGAACATAGATCGGCTGCTCCAGTTAAGACTGCAAGGAGGCTCTCCAGTCAAGAGTGAGGCTGGAGCAATACAAAACCCACAAAGAAAAACCAAGTTAAGGGACCCTATGTATGTTATGGAGTGCTTAGAGCCAGCTACTCCTGTTTTCTTAGCAGACGTTTTTGAATTTCCTAAGCCACAGCACGCTGTTTTTTCAATTGAGCCACCCATGATTTTGTCCAGATTTGAGTCAGGCAATCCTGTACCTGTAATTGTTTTATGTATTCGCTACAGAATGTTTTGATTTTGCTATTCCTGTTTTCTTTGTAGAGACTTTCGAATTGCCAAAGATACAACATGGCAGTATAATGATCAAACCCTCCAAGATTATAATGCTTGGCGCCTGCCTTACCTATTTTTGTTGTAGAGTTTTTTGAATTGCCAGTTTCAATGTTTTGTGTTAAAAGTAAAGAGCCAATTAACTCAACACACATCATTTATTTCGGCAAAGTCCCTGCAGAGTGCACGCGGATTGCTGAAGCCCTGCAGTATCTGTGAGGCAGTCAAGCCACGTCATGAGCAGAGTTAAGGGGGTAGAAATAAAAATGGAATGAATGGACTCCAATAAGAGAAAACAGAAGCATGGAGTGGCCAGCTGCAGGTTAAAAAGAGAATGCTGCTGTCTACAAGCTGTCCATAAGGGTGGTGCTTCCCGAGTTCGGAAAAGTGGAGATTGGTACTTCATTGAAGAACAGAAATGACAGAGGTGAGTAAAGCCCATAAATACTCATCTCATAGCTTTTATGTTTCAGTTGAGTCAGCCCTGCCGGGAGCCAAGTTGCTGCCTGCAAGGGTCCCAGGAGGTGGCACCTTGCCCAAGTTGCCCCCTACGATTGCCCCAGGAGGGCCATGCTGCCTGTATTCCTGTCCATGGAGACCCCTGGAGGAGCCATGCTGACTGTATTCCTGTCCGTGGTGACCCTTGCGGGGGGTGGGGGAAGGGGGGGTCACCCTGCCCATGTTCCAGTCTGTGGTGACCCTTGTAGGGACCATCCTGTTGATGTGAAGTCTTGAAGGAGATCTCACAAAATATGCCATACTTTTTCAAACCAAATTCTCAATTTTGACTCCTTTGAGTCGTATCTCATGTCTCCTTTTTGTCTAAAGCTGTTTCTCTTAGAGGAATTTTAGGAGAAACGTCTGTGACAAAGGTGATTCTTAAATTAATCATAAAGTAGAATCTCTGTGAATTTTCATGAGCTATCAAAGATGAACCTTGGAGAAGTTAAATTTTCCTATGAGAATTTGCCATATAAATTAATGTTGTTGTTGTAAGCTTATTTATGCTGTACTCCTTCAACTTTCAGACCTTCAGCTTCAGGACATCCTTCCTCTTACTGTTCTTCAAGCCCCCTGACTAAACGTTTTCCTATAACCAATTGATGCTGTGATACATAACCTTCTCCAGGGATCATCTTCACCAGATTCATATGTTGCCGACTTGTTCTCCTCCCATTTCCATTGCATCAACAAACTTCAAGAAATATATAAAATTATTACAATTACCTACAAAGCCATCTTCAACTGTTAAACTACAATCTTACATTAAATAGAAAAACACAAAGTGATGCATATAATAAGATGTTTATCTACAGTATATCTCTGCCAAAACCTCAACTGATTAGGCTGCAGTAGTTAGGCTTGCAGGAGTACAAATATGAATGACACTCTTTTGTTGATTGTATTCTACAATAGAACTGCAGCACTACAAACATAATTTTAGGTAAATAAGATCCCATTATCAGTAGGAAAACACACAGGTTACAGAAATATTTATATATCATTTTTAAATCCCAAAATAGTTCAAAACTAAAATAAGGAACATAACATGCAGCAATAATAAAATTAGCTGTTAATTTTTATTTTTGCTCAATATGGTCTCAGCCTTTACAAGTCATTTTCAGTTAATATGCAGAAATACCTAAAGGCATTCGCTACTTTTAGCAGAAACAGAAGGAAAGCTAAAATTACAGGTTTGAAGCAAAAGCCTTTGCAGCCTATTTAAAATATTAAACTCCTATTAAATGACTATAATTATTGTGCTTTTGAGCAACTCTTATCAAGAGCTAATGAGAAGCTAGCATACCTCAAACACTCTGAGCCATACCATCCCACTGACATTCCCATTTGCATTTACTTTTCGCAATAATGAAAGGTGGCATTTAAAAGGGTATGTTTGGCTAGTATCAATGGAACAGGTGCACAAATGTTAACTAACAGAGTCTATCGCAAATTCTATGAATGCCATGCAATCACAGTTATTGTTAATTCTTCATCATTTTAATTGGAATACCTCAAAACCAATAATGAAAGGCTAAATGAATTCCTTGGGACTGGAGTATGATGATAAAATTGTACAGAGAGTTTTGAAGAATATGAAAAAGGGTAGAGCATAAAATTTTGTTGGCTAGTCATATGTGAGATTTACAATATAAAGATAAAAAATCCGCAGGCCTTTAGCCTCATTTCATTTTTAGAAATAAAAGCTTTTTAGATAAAAATAGTCTAAGTGTCTTTCACATATACATTGTTATTTTATCTTTTTTTTTTCCTTTGGAAAATTGGCTTTAATGCTTTTGCTAAAGTATATACCATAGAATATTTAACAATTATGGTTGTTAAATATCATTTTGAAATACATTTACTTTGAAATGAAAAGATGCAGTGTCATGCTGTGATAAAATCTTCACTGAAAATGAAAAAATAAATAGCCCTACTTCAGAAATATTTCTCCATTTTCCAAGAAAATTACTCATCTTGATAATATCTGCATTAAGGCAATGATGCTTGTATAGGATTTCATTTATAATGAAGCTCTTAATTACAAGGCTAAGCATGGAAATGCTAGTTACATTTCACTCTTCTACTGATGTTTATTTTATTAATTTATTCACTTTTAGGGCTACACCGTAGCACAATAGTTAGTGCTGCTATTTCACAGATCCAGTGACTTGGGTTTGAATCTCACATCAAGCTGCTGTCTATGTGAAGCTTTCACATTCTCTTCTAAACTGGACAAGATGTGGGTGTGCATGAAAGTGCCTGGTGATGACCCTGTGCCCAATGCTGACAAGATCGGCTGCAGCCCCTGCAACCCTGAATTGGAGGAAATGGGATTGAGAATGTTCTGTTCATTTAGTTTCAGAATCCAATTATAACAATGCAGGGTTCTGGGAAACTGAAGCCTATTCTGGTGGAATTAGGGGAAAACCAGGAATATCAATCACACATAGGGTGCCAGGCCACTGCAAGCCACACATACTTACTCATACAGGGACAGTTTACAGTCTCCAGTATACCTGGCCTATATATGTTTAGAATATGGGAGAAAGCTAATGTACCCCAAGAAACCCAGATACCTGGAGAACATGACTGGATTGGGGTTTGAACACAGGACTCTGAACTTGTGAGGTAGCCATAGTAAAATGTGTTTTCCATTGTTATCTTCAAAAAGTAACTCTTTTAAGATGTCTAAAATGTTCACCTTTAAACTCAGCAATTGCTTAAGGAGCCTGAAATCCAAGTTATTTCCCCACAGGTAATTTGCAATTGATGTACAAACTCTTACAGCACTAAACACCGAATAGGCAAATATGGGTTTGCTATAATCAATGGCAGTATTGATTAATTTGTTCTTTCGTTCTGTTTTTAGAAATACCCCATGTAACATTTAGGACACTGGTCACTACAATTTGACAGAAGTAACATGGTGTGGACCACCAGGGGGTGCAGCAGCCACCCTACCCAACACAGAGAAGCAGACACCAATACTGTCCAGCACACACATTTATTTCAAGTGGGGAAGCACTTTCACTTCACTCCACACTACAGAGCACAGTGCAAAAAGCACCAAAAGCAATCACAGTCCTTTCTTCCTTCTCCCTTCCTCTGCCACCTCCACTTCTCTCCCAGAAAGCTTCATCCATCTCCTCCCGACTCTGGTTCTGCGACTAGAGTGAGGCGGCTCCTGTTATAGGGAACCAGGTGCTCCCAGATCTTCTTCTGGCAGCACTTCCAGGTAGGGTGGAAGTGCTGCAAACCAGGGCTCAGAAACTGTTTAGGTGCCCCCTGGTGGTGCAGGGTTGAGCTTCTAAGATCCAAACCCGTGGCCCCACTGTGAGCCAGGGGAGTTGCCCTCTCATGTTCTGGTTGAGGTATTGCCCTGAATTTGCCCTCTCCCTCGGTCCTTCCATCACAGAGGTGTCCCGGCCGTCACAATGGATAAAGCAACCATGTTCTGTAGGGAAACAAGAGCTAAAAGTTATAGGTAACAGCTAATTTTAAGTTGTTGCATATGTGGGGATTCATTATAGAACTTCAGTGACAGTTGCTTTCTAACAATCCACCGCTAACTCCACTAATACTCTTTGTTTATTCGAGGGGGGCCAAGCAGAAGACTGGGTCACACGTCAAGGTGAGATTCAGATGTGATGGACCATAGACAGTCTCCTTTCAGGTGATTTATCTGATAAAAATTAAAGTAAAGATCTCCTATGCCACAAGGCCCAAATTTGTTTTTATTACTTGAAAACTGATAAAGCTTGCATTTTTTGTTTTTAGTCGTAGTATCAAATCACATGGTGAGCAGAGTAGAACCAATTGTTTCTATCCTGATCTACTCATATAATCTTTCTAAAACGATGTGGCACTATGAGCTTCTTGTGGTTTTCGTACAACACTGTTCAGTGAACTGACATTTTATTAATAGAACTTTGAAAACATTAGTAATAAATATACTTATTATCTTTATTAAAGAAAAACGAAATATGCTGGAATATAAAAAAATTGCTTTTTAATACGAAGTAAATCAACATTTTTTCTTAATTATAAAATTTGTTATCTCAGACAGATAAAGTGCATTTATTTAATGTTTGCACTAGCAGTGATTATGTTAAGAGATCTGGGATGACATTTCCAACTTGAAGTCATAGTCCTTCTCGAGAAAAGAGTTCCGCACAGTCTGCTTCTGTGAGGAAAGATGTTAGAATCAGAATCAGAATCACTTTTATTTACTAGAACTTAATGCACGGGGATTTAACTTAGTAGCTTTGGAGATGCTTACAACATAACTCAACATCACATACAGATAATATAAACAATGTAAGTTAAACAGCTGTGGCAGGAGGCTGGGGGCCAGACCCAGCCGGGATGCCTGGAAGGACTGGGAGGCAATTTATATGTACCCCGGGCCACAAGGGGGCAACCGCCTGGATAATGAGGGGACCACGGGGATGGAGCCAGGAGGCTCACACCCATTGGGGCCCGTGGCCGCCGCCAGGGGAAATCTGCAATTCCGCCACACGGGCAGGTGGAGGAAGAACCTTCCAGGGATGCCTAGAGTGCTTCCGGGTGCTCGTGTGGCACTTCCGCCACACCAGGAAGTGCAGCCAGAAGGTCATCAACAAGCACCTGGAGCACATCCATGGTGACTATAAAAGGGGCCACCTTCCTACAGTCGAGGAGCTGGAGTCGGGTGCTGGAGGAGGCAGCCCACGGACATTAAAAGGCCAGAGGAAGGGTGTTGTTGTGTTGGAAACACTGTGTGTGTGCAGGATTTGGACGTTGGGGACAAATTGTAATAACGTGTGTGTTTTTTGTCTGGGCTGATTATCTCACACAGCGTACATTATAAACAGTTGCAGAATAGTGCTTACATTGCACAACAATTTTTTTGAAAAGACTTGCACAAATATAGTTTTGATTTTACTGCATCACGTAGGAACTCTGAGAAATAGACATTTATATGTTTATTGACAATAACATATTTAGTCACGTTTATGTTTCGCATAAGCTATTAAATTCAACAGAATTAAAAGTGTTTTGCTCCTGATTTTCTTTTGTATTCAATGTCTGGTGCATCACATTGCAGTGTCCAACAGCAGTCAGAAAGCATTGACGGATTCCAGTTGCCCTGGTATCGTTTCTCCATCGTAGCAATGTCCTGGTGAAACCTCTTTGATCTTGGTGTCAGTTATTCTTGGGAACATCTGTCTTAAATAACAAAAACCTTCACCTTCCTTGTTCAGTGCTTTCACGAAATTCTTCATGAGTCCCAGTTTTATGTGAAGAGGAGGCAAAAATATCTTTGCCGGGTCGACAAGCGATTCATGTGCCACATTTTTCTGTCCTGGAACTAACTTTTTACGGAGTGGCCAGTTCTGTCGAGAATAGTGCGACTCTTTGGCACAGCTGTCCCATTCACAGATGAAACAACAGTACTTTATAAACTATAGCCGAGCTGCAATCCTAGTAACAGAGCAACGACTTTAAGGTATTCCAGTTGTACCAGCTATGCTGGATGTGCTTCAGCAACAGTTCCATATTCTCATACGTTTCTTTCATGTGTGCTGCATAGCCAATAGGTACTAAAGGATAAACGTTGCCATTTTGTAGCAGAACAACTTTCAGGCTTAACATTGATGAATCAATGAAGAGATGCCACTCTTTCAGGTTGTGATCACAACCCAAGGCCGAGGACAATCCTTCAATGTCACAACAGAAACAAAGACTGTGTCGGCTTGTGCAAAAAATTAGGTTATATCATGATGTCAGCCTCAAAACACAGTAATTTTTGATCCTGGTGACAGCAAACACCATTCCTGCAGTCTCAAACCCAGCAGCTCGGCTTTTGCTTTTGACAGATCCAAATCTCTGACCAAATCATTCAATTCAGACTGTGTTATCAGATGTGGATCGCCTGATGAGCACGGTTCAAAATCCAGGTCAATGTAACTGTCAGTACCCTGCATTGCAGTTTTTTCATTTGGTTCATCTAAGGTCCAATCCTCTGGTGGTTTCGGAATTGGAAGACTGTCGTGATGTGGAACGGGTCTCATTGTTGAAGGCAGATTAGAATATTCAATTGACTTTTTGTTTTTGGCAGAGAAACCAGACACATTAGTCAAACAGAAGTAACAGTCCATCACATGGTCTTTCTGTTCTCGCCATATCATCGGAACAGCAAATGGCATCGTCTTTCAAGTGCTTCTGAGACAGGCTCTCAGACTGACAGCACATGTTGCACAGCAAATGTGAGGTGTCCATTCCTTGTCTTGATCACCAATTTTGCAGCCGAAATACAGATGATAAGCAGTCATCCAACATCTCTGAGGCGCAAGTGTATATTTGCCACAGATATAGCAGAATGTATCGCGGCTGTTAAGACATATCGCCCGACACCAAAACGTCTATAGCATCAAGCTTACTTACTGCTATATTGCTACAGATACTATACTTTACTATACTGATACTATACATACACACTGACTATCTATATTAACCAAATGAGCAAGATCGGTGTATGCAAGCCACCTTTATAGCATGCTGAGATGGCATCAAGCTCGTTCAGACCTGTCCAGGCATGCCCAGGATGTCAACTTCCACAGAACAGCTTCCAACCTGGCCTGATTCCATGCTTAGACATGCCCAGGCTGCACAAACCATTGTTGATAAGTCACTTTTGGGAGCGAAAATGTTTGGATACAAATATAAGAAAAAATCATGACAAAACTGAAGATTTCTCTGAAACGGTACGTGATGGGTAAATATTCGTGATCAGCACCCAAAAATCTATAAGAAACACCCAACAGGGTTCAAGAAGCAAAAACTTTGTTGTGCAGTGTTATAAAGGAGCTGCACCAATGATGAGCCAGTGTAGGTGAGACATAAATTCTCTCATAAATCTTTTAATTTACCTGTCAATTGAAATCCTCAGCTATGGTTATAAGCTTAGACCAAATGCAATGTCTCTGAGAACATATATGGTAGGTTCACTGTCCATGGCAAGTGAGTGTGTTGCAAATTCAGAAGGTCCTTGGAGGAGAACCGCTTCTGTAGATTGAGAATAGTCGGCTGAGGTGTCCTGAATATTTAACAAAGATGATTGGGATCATCTTTTATAAAATGAGATTGAGAGGAAGAATATCTTGGAATATCAGAAGACACTGAAGAACATTAGATAGATAGATAGATAGATAGATAGATAGATAGATAGATAGATAGATAGATAGATAGATAGATAGATAGATAGATAGATAGATAGATACTTTATTAATCCCAATGGGAAATTCACAATTACTGGTCCTTGCCTGAGTCTTTTGCTAGAAAATTTGGACCACATTTGAGTTGAGGTGAGATCATAATAGTCTGTCTTATAGAAATCTTTTTTTTTGTTTAGGACTCATTTTAATTCTTTAATTTACATTTCAGATCGTTCCTGTCAATAATGTAACATTAATTACTTTTTTCTAGGATATTCCTATAACAATCTATAATATTTTAAACTTGCTTTTCAAGTATATGACATCAATGGGCTGATGAGTTGAATTAATAGCTCCAGGTCTAAAATCAAATCCCCACTTATAATTCACTGACATGTGACCAGAAGCCTCAACTTCCTTATCTATAAAAAGGTATGCTGTAAAGGTAAAGGGCTTTGAAATGGTAATTAATGTAAAAACTATGTACATAATGGATTGCATTATAGGATTGCAACTTAGTTATTCTGTAACAACAGAAATTTTAAAAGAAGTCAAATTAATCCAGTTAGAATTATATCTTCAGTGACAGATGCTGCATCCAATCAATCCTAAACAGGTTTTTGGCTTGGGTCCTGCATGCAGAATCTGAGAAGAACTGTCTCCATTCTGATCAACATAACATTTGAGTTAAGTTAACATCTGACCTATTTCAGATTTGTTTATGTAAAACTCTTCTGCATATTGTTGCATCCTGATAATCTGAAAATCTAAAAAACTGGCCTATCAACTGAATAATGAATGATTTGCTGTCGAATTCTGGATGCATGCACTGTCTAGTAATGTGCAATTTATCTAAGATCTGGTGCTGTATTTATCTCATATAGAGATAACAGTTGTATTTGTCTTTTTAGATGGCTCTTAAATTGCTCCAGAAGTAACTAATAAAGACAGGCAATTTAAGTAAGGTGGAAAGTCTTGTAAAAGGACAAACAAAACTGTTAAACTGAGAAAACATCACACTGCAGAAAAGTGCAACTAGAGCACTCAAAAGCAAAATGCTCAAAACAGAACTTATTAGGTTGCTTTGTAGGTATAATTGCATTAAATAACACACCGTGTATAAATAATTTAAAATATCATTTAACTTGTAAATGTGCAAGTTAATTTGTTTCCTCAATGTATAAAATACCAAATCAGCAGATATTCTTTATGAGTTAGTATTAGCCTGTGGAAAGTATGGAATGAACAGAGTAAAATTCAGCAGAATTGTCTCTTTCTAATTTAACAAAGAAAAGAGCTAATCAAAGCTAATCAAAGTGGCAGTTCTGATTTAAAAAACAACAGTTTTCTCAATTTCATGGACTGGAAAGAAGACAGTTCTCTTGGCCTAATGAGATGAAAGATTCACCCAACTGATCATGATATCGGAGCAGAAAAATCATTTAATAAAACAGAAAAAAGACAATGCTGCCTTTAACAAAAATGGATTGAGGCATTTGGTAAGTGATTATAAAAAGAAGAAAAAAGGGAAAGACAAATTCTGAGCAGAATTTTGATCTTCATCAATTAACCTAAAACATGGAGTTCTTACTTTTTGAAGAATCCTTGTAGAAGCATGCTGGTGGTAACAATCAGTCCTGTATTGGAAGTGAATAAAAACATCAGGAGGTAGCTGTGCTAAAGTAGATTAAACTGCAAATTTAAACAGATTTCAGCCCTATGTAGTGTATGTGACAAAGAAACAGTGAGTGTATATTAATTGTGATATTCCTTACATATAGAAACAGTCTTGTTTAGTTTTGCCAGTTGCAAATCACACTGTAGTAAATTAATCTTTTTCTTCCTAGAATAATTAGATCTCATTTATAACAGCGCTCAGTATTTATAACCAAAACGTTATATTTACTAATGAAAATATTTACAAAACCAAGTCAATACTTTTACTCTGTGAAAAACTAAAATCCATAACTTACAGTAGTTTAGAAGTGAAAAAATCTATATTAATAGTCTAAAAATCCATCATTTATAGTTTGTTATATCATCTATTAATTTGCTATGTTTTTTTTAAATGTATTTGCATTTTAATTACTTTACTGTGGGGTTCTCTCAAATGTAGAAAGCTTCCCCTGATAAAGCTGAATGTACAGAGGCCCGTGACCATGATTTTGTAGAACTTCCATATACAGAAACTGTATTGGAGACTTCTGAATGTGACAAGGTTTTTAAAGTACAAACAAAAGGTTCCCCTTTTCAAACAGAGGTGTGAGGAGATTAAGGTCAATTAAGGCTGGTGGTCTACATGAGTCATAAGGTTCTTCCTTGAGAAATAAACTATGCCACTGCTTCATTCATGAAATGCATTCGAGACTCTTAAATATTTCCAAATTGGCACGGCTTATTTCAAATTTATGTTAATTGTAAAAGTTAGCTTTGTAATAGGAACCACAGCATAGAGAGAAGGGTATACATTGCAACAGGTACATGTCGTAAATGTAGGATGGACGGTCCTTGGGTGTGTGGGAACTGTTGACAGTTGAATTTGATGATTTCATATAGCACAGAACTAACGTCTCTGTACTGTTCTTTCCTCCTTATGTCCTGGAGTACAAAAGAAACACCATCATGCACCAAAATGTGGAGACTGGGCAAGATTGGAAAAAAAAAAAAAAAAAAAAAAGTGAACACGGATTACAACCGAAAGAAGGTATGCTAATGAATATGAATAATATGAATAATGTTGCATCAGTGCCACAATGTTTTCTGAAATGTACTACACAGGTCATAAAATGAATTATTCCAAATATCATATATACCTATGTCTCTGTTTTTTGTCAGTGTGGTTTTGACATCATAGACCATAAGGTGCATACTAATTCAGCATGAGCAGGAACACTCAATAAAACTGAATAGAAAAAGTTCATGTGACAATGAGATACCAAAAAAGCAGATTCACCAGCATTTGTTTGTCAGCTTTTATCCCTCCATATCAGAGAATTTCCAGTTCCATTGTCTCAAAACACCACTCACATCTATAGTTACTCCCAGTTTCAAATAAAAATAATAGTGCCAGATTTGGGGCGGGGGTTATTGTATTATGATCATGACTGAGAGAATAAAAGTGAAAAAAACACTAACTTTTACAAGTACTATAAATTTACACCAGCTGTTACAGACACAAATCAAATGTATGTTTTTATTGTATAATATTAACAATAAGAGCAGCTCACTACTCAAAATGGTAAAATTGTGAGGGAGCTAGTTTCGAATTCACGACTTCTGGAGTACAAATCAGTCGTTCTTACCACTGCACCACAAAAATTGTTGTATTATCGTTGTACCTTTTGTGAAAGTGTTTATTTGATATTTAGACTTCAGCCTTCATACATTATGCAGTTCATGTAGACAGTTTGTCATTTATTACTAAAACATGAAAAACATTTCTGTTTTAATGATGTGTTTACATAGATTGGTTGTAGACATAGAACACACATAAAATTATTTACCCTATATAACTCTAGGTAGCTCACTCCCAGATAAACCAGGCTTGAACTGGGAGAACTTCTGGCCCTTTCTGTGGCAGTGGGGGGATGGTACAGCAGGCTGCTTGTGCTTATCAACACATTTACAAGACAAAAGACGGTGACGGAGAGGTGCGAAGTGATTTAAGGTGGGCCGGGTTTATGAGTTTTTTCTTAGGCTTTGGTAATTCTAGTGTTAAAAATATATTATTGTTTGCTTGTGTCAAAGAAGAAATGTCAGTCTCTTATGAGTAAAAAAAAATGACACTGCTAAATTCATATAAAAAAATTTCACAGGAGAAGCAAGATGGTGAAATTTTGGATTGAGAGTGATAAAATATTTTTTCTAATGATGCAAAAAAGGAGCCTGCAAGAGATACTATACTCCATTTTGATAAAATTACATATTACATACTGAATTTAATAAAAAACATTACAGATTTTCACCTGAAATGTTTATGGCACCAAAAGAAGCCACTTATTTTAGTTTATGGATGGACCCTCGTACTTTACAGTATATTATGTTTTTGTTTTGTAGTGTCCTTCTCCTATAAATCTGTCTCAAAATTCAGAAGGAAAATGATTTTTTATGACACTTTAGGCAACTGGTGAAACGCCCTATTCCATTCTTAGTTTAATGTCCCCCCACGTCTGCCATTGTCCATACTTTATGCTCTAGTGAATACATAGCTATACATACACAATCTTCATTATATCTGGGTGGTTAATGAGCACATTGCCTTACTCATACTTCAGGTAGCAGAATTCATAATGTGTTTGGATAGATTTTGAGATAGCACGTGGTTATAACATTTGCTAAGGAGTATAAAAATTGAAGTGCACTCTTAAAAATAAAGTTACCAAAGACATTCTTCAGAGTATGTGAATTTCCCCCTGGGATTAATAAAGTATCTATCTATCTATCTATCTATCTATCTATCTATCTATCTATCTATCTATCTATCTATCTATCTATCTATCTATCTATCTATCTATCTATCTATCTATCTAATGCCATAGGGCAGCGGTTCTCAAACTGTGGGGTGCGCCCCCTTAAGTAACAAAAATGGGAGCGCAAATGTTGCCATATGTGGCATAATTTCGCTATTCGTAGGAAAATTTTAATCATGTAGTGGTGTATCGGCAGCAAAAAATATAGTAATAAATTTTATTAGGGTTTCAAAAAAAACATTAGGGGGGGCGCAATTAAAACTGTTATGAAAACTCGGGTTGCAAATACTTAAAGGTTGAGAAACGCTGCCATAGGGGAACCATTTTAGGTTCCCAAAAGAACCATCCATATGAAGGATCCAAAAAGAACCTTTAGATCCATAACAGGGTCCTTAAAAATCATGAATAGATGATAATAGATTTGTATAATTCAAATGAGTTCATGTTTTTAAAATGAGAATAACACAGGATAAGTTCAGGTTTTCTTGATCTGTTAGTATCCAGCGCTTATATATATTAAAGATTTCATGTTATTATTACTTACTAGGGGGCACTGCCCCCCTACTCGCTTTGCTCGCCAATCCCCTTGCCGCTTGCATATGGGGAAACGGATGTACAATTTACAATTTAAACAGATTGTTATTTTCATGGGAATTGTTACATATGCATAATAGACCTAAATATTTTACTATACAGTGAGTTATTAACCATAGTAAAAAAATAGTAAAACATAATAAATTGAAAGAAAATGATGTTTCATGTTGTGTTAGAGGTATTGCGTTATACGTTTTTGTTCTGTTTGGCTTTGAAATTAACATGCAAATACTTTTTAAACTTAAACTTTTACTGTAAAACTTCAGTAAAAACAATATTTGGAATTAACTTTTTGTCAATATCGCTTTGAATGTTGGTTCCGTGTTTGGAGTTACATTGTGACAATGCAACGTATAACTGCCCATGAGTGAATATTGTTTTTTTCTCTCTAATAAATAAACCGGGAAACTGTAAACATTTTAATAAGAATAAACCTGCGTATGCATATCAAGATCTCCTTTGGTGTCTAATGTTTTCCGTGCAAGATGTACTACATTACCTTTCTTGTCGCCTGTTAAAATTTTACATGTCAGAATTGTTTGACCAATTTTGAATACAACTAATCTTGTCCTACTACATAGCTCATCACTCATACATAAATTATGCAATAACATCAAGATACATCCTTCTTTCAACAGTAATTCGGCCGGGTGGAGGACCGGACAGTGTTAACAGTTGTAGATACAGTATTCTACTGGATATTGTAAGTTGATGTTTTCATCTTCTGCACAATCAGCACCAACTGTTTCAGCATAGTCTATTGATACGCATTTAACCAATTTGCCGTGTAACAGATCAACAATTTTCGCACAAATTCATTTGACTTCATCATTTCTCTGTGCAAGGATTGCCCGTGTACTCATTTCTTCTGTTGATAACCCTTCAGCATGAAATTCTTCTTTAGGATTTGGACATAATAAGTCTTCTTTTATTTAGAACTTAAAGTGAGGAAAACATAAAAATTTATAAGAGCTGAGAGCGCAGGAACTTTGTCTGACAAAAGCATTCACACCAATGAGAGGTGAGAGGACTGTGGGTGTGGGCCATTACATGTAAATTGAGCGGAGGGCGGGACTTGATAAAATCTCTTGGCAATAGTCTCATCTCGTAAGACTAGAAAAAATCTCTTGGAAATAGTCTCATCTCGTGTCGTCTCAAGATTTTTTTTTATAATAGAGAGATTTGCCTGACACCTTTATCTAAGGAGACAACACAACATTGGGGAGATATAATGGGTTACTTTTTTTTTTTTTCAATTGGAGCACAGATAAGTGAAGTGACTTGCTCATGGTCACACAGTGTCAGTACCCACAGTCCGCCTTAACCACTATGCCTGCCTAACATATTAGGATCCTTTTTAAAGCTCAAAGAACCAACTTCATATGCAAAGAACCCTTCCCAAAATGTAATGGTTCTTTGTGAAGCGATGGTTCAGCAAGGAACCACACAACCCTATAAAATGCCATTAAAGAACCATTAAATTTTAAGAGTATGGGTATTACACTGGCAGCATTACATGCTGGTGAAGACTGTTTAGTTCAGCACATTGAATTTGTATTACTTCAAATATCTGTCACACACAAGGATGCATTTTCTTTGTTAATTTTCTGACTACAACAAACACTATGTACATTTAAATAAAAAAAACATCTTTAAGTTTGAAAGCCTATTTTCTAAAAACCATATTAGTTGTTAATTAAGGCATGCGGAAAGTTGTTTGTCTGTCCTAAGATATGCAATATATCAAAATAAACATATTTTGCATTTGATGTTTTGAATCATCAGGTACTACCATATATTTCTAGCAGCTTCTGGAAAATGGATAAGACACATTCCTTCTGCAATGTGCCCTTGGGAAAACATTGATTGATTCTGTAGAGTATTCAGAGTATTTAATGCTAACATTGATTTTGAAGTTTCAGAGTATTTAATACCATACCATAATAGTAATAACAATAAACCCCATAGCAAACAAACAGTAAATGCAATGGGACAAGTAAATGACACAAAGTAAATTTGAAAAGGGATTACGCATACTTTAAAATGAATACATATATAAATAAAAGGTATCCTACTTGGTCCGCAAATGAGCTAAAATTTAAAAGTAACCAAAGTGTAAGTGTTTTGAAATATTCCAGCTCCACTTAATTTTCCATTAGTTGAAATGCTGCTATAAATGATGTGGAATCCTGCTACATTTTGGTACTTAGACTTCAATGGAGAAACCCGTATTCTGTTTTCTCATTTTTCTGCTGTAACCTTACCTGAATAATTCCACAGTAAACCTCTGTTACATACACTTTGTTGTACTTTTACATTGCTTTTCCAGAAAATGCAAAACAGAAATAAAATTACAGTTTTCTGACTTTACTCCGTCAGTCCAAAGTATTACTCATTCCATATCCTGTATATATAAATCAGATATAAACTTCCAAAGTGGAAAATTGAAAGACTATGTGAGAGCAGAAAAACTTCAAATTGGGAATGAATAATAGTGTGTTTGCTCTTACATACTGTATGGTCATGGAATAAAGTACCAGGACCCTCCTTCAATTATACATTGTTATTATATATCAGGACATTACAAATAATCTCCTAGCTTTAAACAAGTGCTACAATTAGATAAATCTATCTTCTCCTTACACTCCAAATTGTAACCTTAGATCTTCAGATGAGTGTCTGCTTATAATTCCAAGAGCTAAACTTAAAAGAAGTGGTGAGGCAGCCTTCTTTTGTTATGCACCTAAAATCTAGAATAGCTTACCGATATAAATTTGCCAGGCTAATACAGCGGAGCACTTCAAAAAACTGCTAAAAACCCGATTATTTTAACATGGCTTCATTTTAGGTTTAACCCAGATATACTATAGATGCATTGAATTATCATTTTTATCATGGCTCCGCAATCTGTACTAACCCTTACTTTCTCTCCTGTTCTTTTTCTGTTTTCTGTGGCGGCGATCTGTGCCACCACCACCTAATCAAAGCACCGTGATGTCCCTACATTGATGGATCGAAGGCCAGATGTCTACATGGCCATCATCATCTAATTCTTCCACCTGAAAACCATGCGGACTGATTGAGATCATTTATGTTTGGTAGATTGCCTAGTGGAGGCTGGGTGGTCTTGTGGCCTGGAACCCCTGCAGATTTTTTTTTTGTTTTGCTTTTCTTTCCTCCCGGCCATCAGACCTTCCTTTATTCTGTTTTATTTAGTATTAACTAATCTTATTTATATATTTTTATTTTTTAGAAATTTTTCTTTCTTTGTCTTGTAAAGCACTTTAAGCTACATCATCTGTATGAAAATATGCTATATAAATAAATGTTTTTTTGTTGTTCTGGTGACAAACATCACATAACCAATTATATTTTCTCATTACATAATCAACAAAAAATAAAGCAAGATGCAAAAGTCACATGCAAAAATAAGAAAAAAAACATTGGAAGAGGGTGTGCTTCCTTACTTTTTACCTCCACCCACAGCCTAATACTAGAAAAACATCCTGTTGATTATTAATAAGCTAATGAACAAACACAATACACAGATAAATAAATCTGAAAAGACCCCATTGAATCCCAGTATTATCTCTCACAGTTCTCCTCACTGTCTCCAGTCAGAAGCCACTTTGTAGTACAGTATTCAAATACCCTTTTCCTACTACCATTTTCAGTTTCTGTGTTATATTGAGCAATTGTTAAATACCAATTAAAATTTGATGAGCACCTCTGTGCAAGTCCAGGTTTCACCAGGAAGAATAAAAGGAAGTGGATTTCTGTGTCTCTCCCGGCTCACAAGGAATGCAAAGGTGCTCTTTGCTGGATTTTCAGGTCATCCTGTGGCAGTTAATATTAATGGCCAGACTATGGCCAGTGAGCCTGCTGCATTTGTCTCTTTTGAGTCATTTCATTTCGAGTGGCACTGTGTCAATTCATATTCTATTTTTATAGCCCTGTAACACTACAGCTTTGTGTGTTTTTATTTTTTTAATTATAGTGTCAACTAAGCTTCCAGGTTATGGATAATGTTTTTTTCATTTTATTTACAGTGTATTCATATTTTTCCCATTTCATAGTGATAGAGTTCAGATTTGTCGTTTGGTAAGTTCAGACAACTATTTTGGTGTACATTTATACTTAACATGAAACACAAAATAATTCTGTTGCTTTCATTACAGAAATATTTAAATTTGTTGAAGTTTATATAGGAACACCCTGCTGTTTTCTGATTTCTTTTCTACTTTATGTTTTCAATATCTGCTTGTGTACTTTGTGATTTTAAGCAAAAAATAAATCCAAAGTTTTTCGAGAACAATGACTTCTAATCAGTGGAATTGAGAATTGAATAGCAGAGCTTTAATGTTGTTTGTATATAAAATCTACAAAGATTGATTAAAATATACTTAGTAATGTGATGATGTTCATAGTGTGTAAAATACAGAACTATGACTATGGAGTTTCTTCATTTTCTTTGTGTTTGATAGTTATTCTTCTGATCTGTGTATGGAAGATTACATGGCTGATTTACGTTGGCACTTACAGTGAGTGCAGGTTTATTGTACAATTGTGCTTTTCAATGAAATGGTGTCTCTCCTTTGATGGTTTCTGCCTTCATTATTGCACCCTAAAACCCTGAAATTAGACTAAGCAGGCTTAATAAACAGGTGGCTAGATGTCAAGTCCTAACACAGATTTTTATCTAGTTAGTTGCACTGGACCATGCATAAGATTATAAAAATTATATTCTTTGAACTCCAGCCTATTTTAATGTTTTTGTACAACATTTTCCTGATAAAAAGGCAACTTTCTTTCCAGTTCCATCTCTTTAGCATGAGATTTGCTGGTTATTTATTTCCTCTAACACTTGCTTTACAAATTACATTTCTTATGGACGGTTGTCTTCAAGGGCAGTGGAAAGGCTGGAAATTGAACTCAGCCTAGGCAGTCGTGCTAAAGACTGCACCATCTTACCACCCTATTCAACATACTGTATGTTAAAATAATCAATAGGTTAAAATATTGTATTTGAAGGCATGATAAAGAAAAATATTCATAAATAATGAAAAAGCCAAACATTTTAAAACATCTTAAGCATGGATCTATGTGGTTTTTGAGGAAGCTGTACTAGCGACTGAGAAACTGTTAAATCTCACTATTCCTGTAAAGACTGAAATCATCATTATGTGATTATACGTACAGTCAAAATGTAAAGTTAATTTGTTATGGTGTGTATCCTTGAAGGCACTATATGTCCTCTATAGGTACCATGTCAGTGCCAGTGTGCAGTGCTGCCTGCTGCTCCTCAGTGCTTTATGGAAAGAGTAACAGGCTCTTTGTAGATTCCTTTGCTTCCTTTACATATTCATCTTCTAGTACAACATAATTCTATTTTTAGACCCTTAATCTCCACCTCTGCCAAAGTCGCCTGGCTCTCAAGCAGATGTCTTCATTTCCCTACAAGGGCTCACATACTGTAAGTTATACTAATTTCATCTTGTTATTTCTGTCGTATAAAGTAGTCATTTCAGATTTCATATTAATCAGTGGAGTTTATTTTGTAGGAGAGCAAACAAATGCAGGTGCATTCAAAAGTAAAAAACTAGAAATGTGGAATTAATGCTGTTTTCAGTAAAATATGAAGCTAAAGGAGAAATGCAATAAAAAATGTGCTTTTCAAGGAAAACATACAGTACTAAATGCCACCTTGCAAATTTTCTGCATATGCATTGATTTTCAAGTACATAGCAAATTAATGTGTTTCATGTTTGGTGGCATTGTGGCACAGTAGTTAGTATTGCCAACTCATTGTCCAGGGACTCAAGTTCATTTCACGCCCTGTCACTTCACACCTCTTCTCCGTGTCTCTGTGCATTCTCTTTGCATGACAAACTAATAAATTAAAATTAGACTGATATTAATGAATGTTTGTGTGTCCTGTGAAGGACTGTTGCCCCATCCAGTGTTCATTTTTTAACTTAGGCCTCATGCTTCAATTATAGTTTCTAGCTCTCTAACACCTTATAATGGAAAAAGCAGATTTAGAATATAAATAAATGTATGCAGACTCATAGGGTTTCATCTTATGAATATAACAGAATGTTTGTGTCAGGGATATTGGAGGTTTAGGTGCAAGTCTGAGTCGCTACTGCCAACTGCACCATACTGTAATTTTCACAGATTTATATCTATATATATTATAGTCCCAGTTGGTACGAACCCTGCTCACTTACCTGGCCAGGAGGCCTTGATAACAGACGTTTAAGAAGGGAGCGGCAACATCTCCCTTCTATACAAGGACCGGGATGTCGAAGGACGTTACAGTGTAAGAGCCATAAAGTGGCATCCGGGATGGGCTTGGTAAATGGAAAGGACAGCAGAGTAGGTAACAGCTTACTATGGGCAGTGTGTCCCTGTGTACACTGTGTGGTAGCATTCCCTCTGGTGTTACCCAGTATGAATGACCTCAGGGCAGCATGGGAGTTGTGGTCCAATGGCCATGTCCTGTTAGGTTCTGTGACGGTTGTCAGCAGGAGCTCTTGGATAGTGATGGCACAAGGACTGTTGTGGCCCTCTGTGACCCAGTAGTGTTTATGTAGGCAATGGATTAAGCTCCAGAAGTATTCCTGGGTCCAGAGTTAATAGAGAGTCCTCCACTTGGATCAGGGAGTCAGATTTGGGAGAGGAGACAGACAACACTTGCCTGGGATGAGTGTAGGAGAACAGAAGGAGCAAGGGAGCAACTGACGTTACTTTATCCTCTGCTGGGCGGTGTAGGAGCCATTATGCCACCAAGGTAAGGACACCTGTACATAATACATGGTGTTGTGAATAAATACATGATTTTTGCACCTGGAACTGTGTCTATAGTTGTGTCAGGGATCTGCAACACTCCTATATGCATGTTGTATATTGTGAACGTGGCCCCAAGGGGACATGGCCACTCCTCTGAAACCCCCTCTTAAACAGTAATTCAATGGGAAACAAACACAGCTTTTCATCTCCTCCTTCATCAGCTACTAGCCTGCTGTCTGCTGCCGTGCCGCGTGTTTTGCATCTCACGTGGGGCTTTGAACATTTAAAAGTCCGCACCGCAGCTGTCCTAGTATCTCACTGTCTTGTCTCTCTTCCCCTAGACATCCTTTGCTCCAGTCGGGGCTCCTGAGCCGCCATGCCCCTTTGAGGAGGAAGATTTTCTGTTCTTTTGATTGAGAGGCAGAGCTATGGCGATCGGTTTGACAGTGTACCCGGATCGCTACTGAAAGAGACTTGTGTTTGTTCTGCCTGTATTCGAATAAAGTTTCTGTCTCTTGAAAACCCTGAGTGAACCCGTGCAACTTTGTGACCCAAGCGTGACAATATACACAGATGGTGGCAGCAGTTCCACAAGCACTATACGTAACTGTGATAATGAAGTGGGAGCTAAGTCTGCGGTCAAAGTTTGATTTTTACCTGTCATAGTACAAACCAATCCTCAACTATGGTCACAAGTTCTGAATAGTAAATGAAAGAATGAGATCACACGTACAAGCTTCAAAGAGTTAAGTTTCACAGAGGTTTTGCTGGGTTCACTCTCCATGACAGGTTGAAGAGTCCATTGACTTTAGAATAGAATTACAGGTTTTCCTGATTGAAAGGAACGGCTGATGTGATTTTAGGATTTACTTAGGATTTCTGCTGGGTCCTTCCTTCAGGAGGTGCCCTAAGAGCAGCTCATTGGGAGAAAATTGAGGATCAGACAGGGAACATGTGAGTGATTATACTATTTGACCATCCTGAAAACATCTGGGCATTCCCCAAAGTTGACTGGAGGAAGATGATGGGGTTTAGCCTAGTGCAGTGTGTTGCTACAATGACTCTCACCAGGAAAAATAAATAAAAATGATGATTATGAAATACAACCGTTGGTTGTTTAAAAAGTTACCTTTTGTCTCTGCTTTTGTTTAATAGCATTTGAGGCCTATGATCTAAGTAGGATCTCCAAGGAAATATTTTACAGCACTGCCTTCTCTGTTCCTGCTAGCCACTTTATGAAGATCAGTGCCTGTCATGTACTGTTAAGATGATTGTATTAAGCAGTGAGCACCTTTTCCTCTGTTTTTTTTGCAAGTCTAAAATCTGTGTATGTTGAAACTGTCTGTGCCAACATCTTAGTTTAACCAACAGCATTAAAGATTCTCTAAACTCTGATACCTGGATGAAGGACCACCATCTACAGCTCAACCACAACAAGCTTCTTGTAATCTTAGCCAGCCAGTCTGTTCAACTGACCATCTCTGTACAGTTTGGGTCGCAACCTTGTTGTGGTGATTGATGAGCAGCTATCCTTTTCTGACTACATTTTTACTGTCTCTTGTTCATGCAGGTTCACGCTGTACAACATCTGCAAGGTCAAATCTTATCTGACAGAGTATGCAGCACAACTTCTGGTCCAGGCTTTAGTCTTGTCGCATCTGAAATACTGCAACTCGCTTCTTGCAGGAGTACCAAACATGTGCTATCATGGCACCGCAGATGATCCAGGATGCAGCGGCCCATTTTGGTTTTAACTAGCCAAGACAGACACAGGTCACTCCTCTCTTCAGGTCGTCACATTGGCTCCCTGTAGCAATATGGATTAAGTTCAAATCCCAAATGCTTGCCTACAGAATAGTCAATGGGTCAGCACCTGAGTTTATAGTGACACTGGTGAAGTGCTATATGCCTGCTCACCCACTCAATGTGCCAGGGGACAGCGTCTAGTGATGCGTGGTATCAAGTCTCAATCCAGACTCCTATGTAGTTCCCAGTTGATGGAACAGTACTGCTGACTCCCTCAATGTATTTAAGAAGCAATTGATGACCCATCTGTTCTGTGAATGTCTGTCGAATTGATTGAAGAAAAAATATGCTTTATGATCTTTTATATTGCTGGTTAATTTGTTGTTTAAGTTTAATTGCTTTATGGATTATAATCTATGATTGTAAATTATCAGTTATTACATCTTTTCACTTGTGGCAATCGACTTTTGTTACCTGTCCTATTACACATGCTGAACAATGAACCGTAGCCTAATATTACTTGATTATGTTTATCTCTGTTTTCAGTTGCTATTAAAAGTGTTTGCTAAGCAAATAAATGTAAATGTTAATGATACTGACATGTAACCCCCTTGCACCACCCTTCCTTTAATCAGCGTGCAAATCCCTGAGCTCTTTATTATGGTGTCGCCACCTCTATTGTTGGCATGTACAATATATGCCACCTTCAGTCTTTGAACACATAACCAAATCACAGTTTACTCCAAATTTAAGTAAAAAAACTCTCTTTACTTAAGTACAAAATGAATAACAGGTTTCCAAACTTCCAAAACAAATATATACAACACATAATAAAACACAAACACTAAATTATTTACAGCTATATACTGTATATATCGTCCATCCAATACTACTGGTGAGCTCACCCTTATTAATTACCACAAACCGTAGCTCGGGTGCGTGGTGGCCAAACAAACAAAACAGAACTGGCCCCTTCACTTGAGGATTTAACTCAAGCCACATAAAACAAACAAAAAAAAAAACACACAGACCTTGTTTGAATGTACTCTCCTTTATCCTCGGGTACCTCCTTTGGGCCTCTCATCTCCCTCTCTCTTGAACAACCTCCTCACTCGCGGTTTGCCAGTGCTGAACTCATGTCCTGCCGTCTTTCTATTATTTAGGTCACCAAATCACTCCATCCACGACGTGTCAGGCCCTCTCCTTTCTCGACTCTCTTCGTGTCCTGCAGTGGCACACGTACTTGTCCTTTCCATTGGCTATACTGTAGACACCTTCTGTTTGATGGTGCACTTTTACAGTGTTCCCCACTTGCTTTCTCCTTTCTGAAATATCTATCGCTTCGGTGCATCGCTTTGCTCGTCAGCGTTTTGCTAGACTGTTCTTTTCTCACTTGTTATGGCTTTTGTCTACTTTGTATACTTCACATTCCCTTTAGCGTTCTTCTATCTCTTTCTAAACAGTTTAGCGTGCTGCTAAAGCTTTCTCTTCTCCCGTCTTCTCCTTTTTTTTTTAGCTGTTTGCTAAAATTCTTTCCTCTTTCATTTTTCCGTCTCGTTTCGGCGTTCTGCCTCAACTGTCCCTCTCTTTCCTCTTTCTTTTTCCTTCTCGTTTCAGCGTTCTGCCTCAACTGTCTCTCTCTTTTCTCTTTGTTTCTTCCCGTCCTCCCCTTTTTTTTTTTAATTTCCTCCAATCCCGTCTCACAATTATCTTACCTGGAATGTCGATAGGCCAATCAGAGGACACTTACATATCAAACTTAACCTTGACACAACCCCCACAACTTGTACCATATTTCAGTTAATAAACTTTATTAGCACAAACTCGCATTCTATGATACTATGAACAACGAGGACATTGTCACTTACGAGGACATTGACAGTATTAATAATATTCTTCATGAAAAGCAACCAGATTGATCCTCTCAAACCAATCTAGTTTGTTTCAGTAAATAATAGGGTATAAAGGATTAGAGGAAATAACATAATAATCTTTACTTTAATTTTTAATGGTTGCTTAAATAGTAAAAGATAAAAGTAGGAGTAGTAGTAAGGTTAGTAGCATCGTCACATGTACAGACTACATTGACAGAGTTATTTGCATGGGAATTTAACTACTTGAAGGAGAGCGAGAAAGTAAATGATGAAGAGTAGGTTAGCCTTCTTCAGTAAAGCTGCCCGTTTTGGAGTAGGTTTATACAATAAAACACGTAGAGGACAGAATATACAAATTTATATACAGTATTTAAAACAGCAAAATGTCTGGTGTCAGTACATGAGCATAATGTCAGCTGGTGTCCACAAGAGGGTTGCAATGTCAGATGAACAAGTCACAAGAAACACAAACAAAGAGGGACGTAAGGGCTAGAATGTCCGATGAACAAAGACAAGATGCACAAAGAAAGAGAGACAAACAGGTTCCTAAATGCATGACATGATCGAAACAGACTGATTTACCATTGTACTATTGTGCCCACATCTCTATATATATAAAATCCAACGTGTGCGTGTATTTGTCTGTCTGTCTATCCGTCTATATGTTTGTCCGCTTTTCACGAGAGAACTACATAAAGGATTTAAATTGTTTTTTATTCTGTAATTTACTTGAACATTCCTGTTGATTTTGTGACTTCTGTCATTCCGATTTATTCCGTGAGTCTGAATCCGAGAGACAGGCTGCGGGCTGAGGGGAGGGGGAGGCGGGCGGGGCCATCCTCACTCATGCTCACTGACGTGTTGGAGCATACCTTGCCTCCGCTTAGCTAGCGATACCTATTTGTTCAGCAGACATTATCATCTAGAGCTTCTTAGAGAAAAAGGTTTGACAATTTTTAGAGAAAATTCACAGCTACATGTGTTTTAGAGGGAACCTGCTCAATGGCAGAGATATCATGACCATGTGCTCTTCTCCCCACGTGGGGGAAGCTTTCCCATCAGAGCTGAACACTATCAGATACAGTGGCAATGTATGACATTGGAGCATACCAACCTTTTGCTTGGCCAGAGATACCTTGCCAACTTTTTACATTTTTTTGCAAAGAGATCACAGCTACATTCTCACCCCAATAGCAAAACCAAAAATATTGTATATCAAGAGTCCCTCAGATACGAAAGCTATCAATATAAATTCTTCACAATACAAATTATTACATTTTTATTGATTTTTAAAGTTTGTCTTGTTTCACTACTACACAGGCGAAGCCGCGGGGGACAGCTAGTATAAAATAAATTGGGCAGAACTTACAACAGCCTGTACCTAGTTGTAGTTACAGATCAAGCTCTGAATATTAGAAAGGAAGGAAAGGACATTAAGAAGAAAGAAAGAATTTTGTGCTATAAAATTATCAAAAATAAAGGAATGTTAAAGGGAGCAGGTGATGCTGAACCTGCTCAATGCATTGGTAGTATCTCACAATTAGTATCCTGTGCAGTGGAGTTTACCACAAAATAAGACAGACACTGAAAGATGATAAAATGAATCACTGAATTAAAGTGGCCGTACATACAGGCAGGTGGTTTAGACTTTTAAAACTATAATTCTGGTAGAGTAATCAGACTTGCACGTTGTACTTTTGTCATACAAAGTGTAATATACTATTGTTTTGAAGGGTATTGGTTACTTTGGATAAAAGTGCCAGCCAAAAAATAAATGTATATGCAAATTAAAATAAAAGGCTGGAAGACAAAAAATTATTTTGCTAGAAAAAAAGGCACAAGTGGTGATGTTTCAAAGGTTCTATTAATTGTAATAAAAAGGCGCTATATAGCACCCGACCCGGCACAGACTTGACACTGGAGGCACGTAAAAAATGCAAAGACTTTATTTTCTCTTCAGCCATGGGGCACATCTTCCCCGTTCGGAACCCCACAGAGCTGCACAGAACTCCAGCCCCCATGAAGCCCTGGGGGAGTCTGAGGCACCACTGCAAACCAGGGATGTTGCCCTCTAGCGTCCAGGGGGAGATACTGGGCTTCCCACCCTTGTCCCCCTGGCAGATGTGGTGAAGGGGCGTCCCAGCCAGGCATGGGCCCCGGCCATCTGTTACATAATATTGATTGCTGAAGCAATATCAAGAAGAAAAAGATGAGGAAAAGAAATAAAGAAGGGTCTCTTTGGAACTTCTTACCTAGATGCATGGATTAAGAAGAAAGCAAGAATTCGTGCACCACAAAACACATGGAGCATTCTGCTTGTGCAGAATAGACCTGAGCCTTGTAGCACATATTACGTCTCCTAGCATTCCTCTTCTTCCTGTTCCAATACATTGTTATGCCAACACTGGAAACAACTCATTGTTTTGTGGAAGCTTATTCAAAATGCCACCAGAAACCGTACTCCATGTTCTTTACCACATTAAAAAGCCACTGCAGCATCTGAACTATGTGAAATAATTTTCACCTGTACTTCACCCTCGCTCTTTAGACAATTTATTTTGCAGATTTATTTTAATGTCTATATCTATTCCCATTGTACATTTGGTTTACTGATTGATTTGTTTTATTTTCTTGGTAATTTGTTTGAAAAGCATTTAAATTGAGTTTTCTTAATGCACAAAAATTGACTGGTTTCAATCTCTAAAATATACTTACTGGACCTAAATGTCTGCTAAAAATTAAGTTAGTGAAATATGGTATAAAATATGAGATATAAATAAAACAGCTGCCACATCTCCTGCTGCTTTATAGGTTGTTAAACTAAAGGAGTCTTTTTTGCCCTGGAATTAATTAAAAAAATGATTATTTTCAGTGAAAATGAAAATTTGCTCACAAAATTACAGTAGATGGTTGCAGAACGATACTGTGGGACATTTTGGGTTATTCCTAAACCCCATATTGGGGCAAACCCAAACTTCTTCATCTGTGTTAGTTGGCCAATACTATTAAAACTTGTCGGATGAAGGGTTACTACAGCCAAGGCCATCAGACGTCTCTGCTTTTTACCAGACAAGAGTCTTTTGTGGCTATCTCACGACACTGTATTGAGTGATGTGTTAATACATCTAACATGTCTTTTACCAATGTTACTGAGGTCAAACTGACTCCAAAAGAAATTATTTGCAACACAAGAATGCAAAAATTGCTTTCTATTAATTGCTTTAAATATAATTGTTATATATTAATAGAAAACAATCACCAGTAATATTTATCTCATTTGAAAAGTAATGCAGACAAAGTAAATAAGGAATCATTTAACTCAGGTGAAAAAAACACTCCTTTCATTTTTTCTGGGGTTTTTATTTGTTAATATGTACTTTGGAGACTTCAACTAATCTACACCACTCTTAACCATTCTGCAGTCTAATATGTCTGAAAAGACATCTAGTCAGAGTGGCACTGAGGGAGAAGACTAAATGCAGCTGTTTCACAGTTCTAGTTAACATACGTCTCAGCACAATCATTGTATGGAATTTGCATTTTTACAATCTTGTGTTTTTTAATTTCCACCCACGTTCCAAATATGTACATTTTTACTAAACTGCTGTACTTAAATTGGTCGTGCATGAGTGCGTGTCATGAAATGTGTGCATGTCTGAATGTGAATTAAGATAAACTGGTATGCCATATAAAATTGTTTTTTGCTTTGCATCTAAAGGGATTGGAATAGACACTGGCTTCTCATGAAACAAAAACTGGTTAATACATACTGTAATCTGAAAGCTATTCTTACATTTGAACTGGCATCTCTTGAAAACTAGGCATGAAAACATATTTAAAAGATCATTTTTATTCAGCTATATTAAAAAATACACATTTTTTAATCTTACCATCTTATAGGGAACTGATATCTATTGTGCCAATAACAAACAAAAGCCAGAAACAACCACAAATAGAGTTTAAGAATCTATATGTAACCAAATTCTCAATCTATTTACTGAACACGCTTAGTCCAATTTTGCGATTAGTGGGAGCCACAGCCCACACTGGTACCATCAACTATAAAGATGGAAACGGCCCTCAGACAAGATGCCAGCCTGTTGCAGAACACTCTCTCTCACACACACACACACACTAACATTCAAATACAACAGGCTAGTTTAGAGATGTCAATAATCCACACCGAGCATTAGCCCCAGGAGCTATGAGGCAATGGTAATGATTGTGGCACCATGCCACCCTTAAAAAATAACTGTGTAAAAACAAATGTCACCTTTGCACTGCATATACAAAGTACAATCTAATTCAATAGGCTGGAAGATGAAAATTCTGCAAAAAGAGAGAGGAAGGGGCCAAAATTCTTCAACATTATCACCTCATCATATTATATAAATATTTGGTTCATATCAAGGACTGCACAGGAAGATTGGCTTTTTCTGGAAAGTAGCACTGTTTCATTTTTCACTTTTATGCAGTATGTGAGTAAACGGAGTGTCTACAGAGCTTCCGTTTATCTTTCAGGATTTATACTCGCAGGCAATCAGAAAACCCGATTTTGTCATATGTTGCCAAAATACAATTTTTAGTCAAGCAATTTAATTAATAGTCATGTAAATATACTTTGATCTATTTAAGGTGCTTTTTAAAAGCCCTTTTTTGCAGCTGGAGTACAGAGTGCTGCCTCACATCTTTAAGGAAGATAAAAGACTCTCAGGGTTATAGTAGGTGCAATCAAATAAAGTGTCCCATAATGCAAGTATGTATATATGGAACCATGGCACTCCTGATTCCTCATGTATCCCATAAATAACCATGTTAGACTGACCAGGCTTAAGTCACTGTAAGTTAGCGGATGTGTGTGTTTTGGTATCCTGCTCCTGCTTTATACATGATACTAACAATATAAGACCCGGCCAGCCTTGATGCTCTACTGGAATGAGAATATCAATAAACAAATAAAGGAAAATTGATCGCAAAAATGAAAGAAAAAATCAATGAAATGTGGATGAAACTACATTACAGTTCAAACTACTGCTGCAAAATTTCAGAGGTTTCTGATTTGATAGTAAATATGAACATTTCTCTATGTGTTGTATGTTGTCTCTGCATTTAGATTGTTTTTTTTTTTGTTGTTTTTGTTTGGAAATTGGGTTTTCCTTTGTAAGTGAAATAGTGCATGTTAGCTGAATTGATCGCTCTAAACTGGTTTGTTGTGATTGAACGTACTTGAATGTGTGACCGTGCCCCAGTTTGTTTAAAACCTTGTTCCCAATGTTACAGATATTTGAGTACCACATACAAGACCCTGTAATTGCAAAAATATTTAGAAAATGAATGGATGGTCACATGCTTTTTACTTGCTTTAAACTTTCAAAACTCTCTACAGATAACACTGGTAAACACATTAGTAGTTCCCTTTTAAGGACTAAGATTTCAGTGGTTCTTACACTGTCTCTCAGGGAGTCTGTCAGACTGCTCACATAAGAGTATGTTGGAGAGCCATGTTATTCATGGATATCTAGAAGAAGCTGAATTGGAGTTTAAGGTAGTCCTCTATACTTTATTGCTTAAAAGACAACATAAGCATATTACACTTGCAGTCAGATGATCCACATCTTGTTTTGTGGTCTATTTACCTATGTGAACAGCACGAATTTGTGACAACGCAGGTTTGCTGTGCTGTGTAAAGCAGTCTCATTCAAGAAACATGAAATATTTGTTAAGCATTTGCAGAGGGAAAATCTGATATTTATCAATGTTTTAGTAAGGACCATCTGTTCATAAAAACGACCGGATCTTGTACATGCTCAAGACAAAGTATGGTGTGTGTGTAAATAATAAAATGCATGATAGATGAATGCCATTTGTACAAAACACATTTTAAATGAATAAATAAAAACTCTATGAATATGCGAATTATAAACAAAATCTCTGTCAGATTAGCTAGTAGTTTGATGATTACTCAACAACACAAGTGTCTTGTTTTGTTTCTCAGTAAATATATCACACAGTCTGCACCTAATTGAGTGTATCTTCTTATAAAAAGGCATTGATTTGAACCTGTTTTGATTGAATGTAACAATGGCTGATCTTGCACTACTGCATGATTTGGCCCAGAGCACACTGAGGAGATTCTGAGATAGCACTGATGTGTTTGCAGAGATTGACAAATGGTTGATTAGTCGTTTTCGACTACTTAGACCAGGGGTGGGCAAAGTTGTTCCTGGAGGGCCACAGTGGTTGCAGGTTTTTGTTCCAACCCAATTGCTTAATTAGAAAACAATTGTTGCCAATAATTTAATTTCATGGCTTTTTAAGTGCTTTAACTCTGTTATGTCAAGTCATTTTCCTTTGTAAGGATATCATCTAAATGATTTGAAGGCTAAAATGGATGAGTAAATCTCAGTTCTTCACTTTTTTCTCTTCACTTTCTTTCCAAGTATTTAATTAAACCAAACAATGCACGATAAATCCACACAGGTGTAAATGGAAACAAGCTAAATGGAGAACTGCTGGTTTCTTTTGACATTTGCATCTTATGGCTAATAAGGAGCAATTAAAAAATGAGAATATGGCTGTTTAAGGCTAAAATAAGCAATAAGGGTTCAAAATCTTAACAAGCGTGACAACTAAAGTGAAGCAGAAGTGTTACTTGAGCAATAAGTGCTTCTTATTAAGCAATTTGGTTGGAACAAAAACCAGCAGACACTGCGACCCTCCAGGAACGACTTTGCCCACCCCTGACCTAGACCCATTTTGGTGCATTTACGCACTATTATGGCTCCTATTTTGAAAAGAGCAATAAGAAGAAGCCATGCCATACCTGTACATCTTCAAATCCTGTTGACACTTGGCTTTTTGGCTATAGGGACATTTCAGTGGGAGATTTCAGACAGGTCTGGGATTTCTCAGTCTTCTATGAACCACAAACTAACTAGAATACTTAATGACATATTAACACTAATGCAGGATTTTAGTGTGTTAGTGTGTTTGACTTGGATTTACTTTTATGGACTTTGCCTTGACTGGGCTTGCAGCCTCAGGGACAACCGAATCTTTCAGTGGCACACTGGACGATCCCTATGGACATTTCTTTGTACCGTGATGATTTATGAGCCGGGAATGTTCCGTCTTCTTGATTATATTTTATACACTGGATTGCTCTCGATTCCTTCTATACGTGCTTAATGACTAAGAAGTGATCTGAGGTTTACACCCGGCTGGATGCGGCTCTGGCCAATCCCGTCTGTAATACCCAGTGTTATATGTATGTGGCTATATGTTGGAACCTCCGAATTTTGGTATCTTCATGTACATTTTGTAATATCTCCTCTTTTTCTGCTGCTTGCCGCTCATCTGCGCCACTCAATCCTCCTGTCTCACGTTCTCCGCTGTGTTGTGCTGCTTCTCTGCTACTATCAGATAAGTACTGCTCTCTAATATGATAAAATACTCTTGTGACAAACTCCATCATATTAAACAGTTTGTCCAGAGCAAATGGTCAGACTGGAATGTCCTAAAAGACAATGGTATTATGCGGTGCCCGAAATATGTACATCGCGGGTCAGGTCGCCGCCACAGCCGGACTGCGAATGAAAAGTTCACCGGCGGCATTTGCTCAGGAATATGCCGTCCTACTCACGGCTTTGGAAATTGGAGTGTCAGTGAGCCAAATCTTCAATATGTTACAATAAACTTTGGTCATGGATCTGCGCACAACAAACCCACATTGGCTAATATTGCACTGTTCAACTCAAGATCTCTTAATGGCAAAGTACTGGTGGTATCAGAATTCATTACAGACTCAAACCTTGACTTGCTATGCTTAACAGAAACTTGGCAAAAACCAAATGATTTTACATCTGTCACGAAGGTGACCCCGCTCGAATACATTCACTTCACGGAGCCTCACAGCTCAAGACAAGGCGGAGGAGTCACAGTAATTGCTAAATCAAAGTTAAACATCAAAAGAATCCCCATTGACGGTCCATTGTCTTTCGAGTGTCTGGCTCTTAAGCTAATAACAAAATCTGGTCCTGTCTCACTTATTGTTGTCTATCGTCCCCCGAAATACAATGCATCTTTTTAATCTGATCTGACTGAATTATTAAGCCACTTAAGTTCATTTTCCCAGAGAGTAATTCTTTTTGGTGATTTCAACATCTATATTGACATTACTTCATGTAAACTGAGAAATGAATTCCTATCCTCACGGGACTGTTTTGACTTGGTGCAGCATGTTGATTTTCCCACCCACTCTGGTGGTCATTTACTGGACCTGATCTGCACATCTGGATTATCTGTCGGCAACACATAGCAGTGATTTGGTACTCTCTGACCATAAAGCAGTGCTTTTCACTGTCTCATTACCTCTCCCTCCTCTTACCTGTAAACGTCAAATTTCTTTCCGAAACGTTAAAAATATCTGTCCCTCTTTTCTTGCTGGATCCATTTCTGATCTTTTTCTGTCTTCGCCTATTCCATCAACACTAGATAGTCTTCTTGTCCACTATAACTCAGCCCTTCATTCAGCATTAGATAAAACGGCTCCTTTAAAACATGAAGAGGTTTCCTTTAAGCGTTCAGCTCCATGGTATAATTCAGAGCTATGATCTATGAAATCAACTGGCCGACTCACTGAGAGAATGTCACGTAAGACTGGCCTCACTGTTCACATCCAGGCTTTCTCTGACCATCAAAGAAGGGTTTACAGGGATGCACTAACAGCAGTCAAGAACACACATTATGGCAGAATAATAGAAAGTGGCCATGAAAACCCAAGGGTTTTGTTCTCTGTAGTTAATAAATTATTTCAACTTGCATCTGGCCCAATCACCTCCTCTACTGAAGTCTGTGAAAAATTCCTCCACTTTTTCTGCAATAAAATGAAAGATCTAAATAATTCAATTAACATAAATCCATCATCCATTTATATCCTTCCCTGTCTTCCCACTCCATCCAGCTCCATTTCTAAATTTTCAACAGTCACATCGGCATTTGTTAATGACCTGCTTTGAAAGATGAGGTCCACTACTTGTGTAATGGATCCCATCCCCACCACACTTCTTTAATCCTGCCTTCATGCCATAATCCCAGCTGTTATGACAATAATCAATACATCCCTCAACACTGGGTTTGTGCCAGCCGCTTTTAAAATCACTTCTGTAACCCCTATGTTAAAAACGTCTGGTCTTGATGGTGACGATCTTAACAATTTTCAGCCTATTTCCCACTTATCTTTTCTGTCAAAAGTTCTTGGGCATGTTGTAGCCTCCCAGCTCACCCATTACTTAACCTCTAATAATTTTATGGAACCCTTTCAGTCTGGTTTCAGTGCGCAGCACAGCTGTGAAACTGCTCTTCTTCAGGTAACCAATGATTTGCTTATGGCAGCAGACTCTGGACAAACCAGCATATTAATTCTGTTAGACCTCAGAGCAGCATTTGACACTGTCAGACATGACATTCTACTGTCCAGAATGGAGAATATGCTGGGTATCTCTGGCACTGCCCTCCAGTGGTTCAAGTCCTATCTGACTGATAGGCAAGAGTTTATTAGTGTTGGCAAGAGCAGATCCAGCTCAGCGCCAGTCACACAAGGAGTTCCTCAGGGCTCTGTCCTTGGCCCTATTCTCTTCTGTATTTATATGCTTCCCCTTGGCCATATTATTCGTAGCTATGGACTGGGTTATCATTTTTATGCAGATGACACTCAACTCTATTTCGATGTCAAAAGTGCAACTTCATCAGAGTTTTCTTAGCTCACAACTTGCCTCAGTGAAATTAAAACCTGGATGGTTTAAAATTAAATTGCAACAAAACTGAACTCCTGCAAATTGGCACTAAAGCGCTACTTAAGAAAATGAGCTCCTTTTCAGTCACTCTTGACGGTGATCTCATCAGACCTTCTTCTGATGCAAGGAATCTTGGTGTCATTTTTGATTCCTCCCTTTCTTATTCCGCCCACATAAACCACATTAAGAAACTTTCTTACTTTCACCTCTGTAACATATCTCGTGTTCGCTCATTCCTCTCCTTTTCTAATGCTGAGAAAACTTGTAACTCACTGCTGGCAGGTGCCCCTTCTAATCTTATATCACAGCTCCAGTTGATTCAAAAATCTGCTGCAAGAGTCCTTACTCAAACCAGCAACGATGAGCACATCACACCCATCCTGCTTCGCCTTCACTGGCTTCCTGTGTCTTACAGGATTGAATATAAAATTCTATTAATAACCTACAAAGCCTTAAATGGCCTTGCTCTGGACTACATCAGTGACCTTCTAAATCACTATGCTCCTGCTCGGCCTACTAAGGTCCTCTGATTCTGGTAATCTTGTTGTGCCTCACACTAACCTGCACTCTATGGGTGACAGGGCCTTCAGCTCCATAGCACCCAGACTTTGGAATGACATCCCGAAGTTAATTAGATCAGCTGACTCCACTCATTCTTTTAAAAAACTATCTATTTAGGAAGGCTTTTAACTTAACTTAACATTCTGCCCTTTCTTTCAGTTTACCTCTCTGTCCAGGTGCACAGGATTATTTGTGTGTCTGTTATATCACAAATTAGGTTATTTGTTAGGTTTTTCTTTTAGTATTGAATCTAGTATTTTACTCTGGTTTATTGTTCTTTATTCTATTTAATGCTTTGTTATCTGTTTCATTGTTCTATTCAGGAAAACAATTGTATCCAATGTTACATATACCTGCTGTTTTTTTTTCTAAGACTCTGTGGGAAAGGCGCTATATACAGTAAATAAAATGTGTTATTATTATTATTATTATTATTATTATTATCCAATTCTCATGTAGTGGGGAATGGCAAGTGGATTAGTTGAGCATTTTACGAGCTAGCCAATCTACCCAGGGTCATTGGTGCAATAGATTGCACACATTTATGCATCAAAGTTCCATCCAATGATGCATTTACATATATGAATAGAAAACACTTCCATTCTATCAACATGCAGCTTATATGTGATGCAAAGTGTGTGCTGCTCAACATTGTTGACCAATGGTGTGGTGGTACAATAAATTGTATTTATTTGAGATGTATAAATAAGCTGACTGTTTATGACCATAGAGGACAAGGGTTACCCATTGAAAACATGGCTTTGACCCCTGTAAACAACCCACAGATGCCACAAGAATGGACTTATAATAATGCACACAAAAGAGCGCGGGCTGTTATCGAGTGCACCAATGGAATTCTGAAGGCACAATGGCTGCGCTTGGATACAAAGGATGGCACTCTTTTATATTCACCTGAAAAGGTGTGCAAAATAATATTAGCCAGCTGTATTTTACACAATTTAGCAATGAAGGAGGGATGTTCACTGCCTAATATACCAAATGAACCTGACCCACAGCCAATGCTTGAAGAGCCAGCTGATGAAAACCCCAATGCAGCAGAAATTATGAAACATCATCTAATAATACAATGACTCTGTAAAGAGGTCTTATTGTATTAAATATGTTGAAAACATAAATTAAATAAGTTTTTGGTAAATTACTTAGCATTTGGCACCAATTTGTAACACTTTGCATAATTCACTCAGACTATCGCTTATTTCTGTCAAACTGGTTTGTATGTCTTCCAGAGTGGAATACATTCCTTCGAGTGCTTGGTTAAGTTGCTTTTGATTCGCGATAACTTCTTCCATGAAAACAGAACCAGTTCTCCACCTCCTTCTCTGGCATGAAGTTTCCTGAACATGTGGAGTGTTGGGTGCCTCACATGAAGCCTTCACATGGCAAATGGGATCTCCCTGTTCATCTTAATAATAAATGCAATAATAAATAAATGAATGTTTCAGTTCAGGGCGGCACGGTGGCGCAGTGGGTAGCGCTGCTGCCTCGCAGTTGAGAGATCTGGGGACCTGGGTTCAATTCCCGGGTCCTCCCTGCGTGGAGTTTGCATGTTCTCCCCGTGTCTGCGTGGGTTTCCTCCGGGCGCTCCGGTTTCCTCCCACAGTCCCAAAGACATGCAGGTTAGGTGGATTGGCAATTCTAAATTGGCCCTAGTGTGTGCTTGGTGTGTGGGTGTGTTTGTGTGTGTCCTGCGGTGGGTTGGCACCCTGCCCAGGCTTGGTTCCCTGCCTTGTGCCCTGTGTTGGCTGGGATTGGCTCCGGCAGACCCCCGTGACCCTGTGTTCGGATTCAGCGGGTTAGAAAATGGATGGATGTTTCAGTTCATCATCATTACAGAATGAATCCAGTCACTTCACATTTGATGACTGCTCTGTAGTCAGAAGCATGTCACTGTCTCCTTTGGGAACAATACCCACTAAAGACACCTCTCTAATAATGGATGCAATGTGGTCATGTGAAACAGAGAGTTGCGAAGGGCCGGGACCCCCTCCCACCGCAGAGGTACTTTTTCAGTGAGCAGCTATGTGTTTCTTTACATCTACAACAACAACAACATTTATTTATATAGCACATTTTCATACAAAAAGTAGCTCAAAGTGCTTTACATAATGAAGAGAAGAAAAATAAAAGACAAAATAAGAAATTAAAATAAGACAACATTAATTAACATAGAAAGGAGTAAGGTCCGATGGCCAGGGTGGACAGAAAAAACAAAAAGAAACTCCAGAAGGCTGGAGAAAAAAATAAAATCTGTAGGGGTTCCAGGCCACGAGACCGCCCAGTCCCCTTTGGGCATTCTACCTAACATAAATGAAATAGTCCTCTTTGTAGTTCGGGTTTTTCATGGAGTCACTTGATGCTGATGGTCATACAGACTTCTGGCTTTTAATCCATCCATCATTGTTGGAACATCATGGTGCTTTGGGTAGATGGTGGTGGCGCACGCCACCACCAACAGGACACCAGAAAAGGAAACAGAAGAGAGAGTAGGGGTTAGTACAGATTTTGAATGAATAGTTATTATAATGAATTAGATATACAGAGTATCAGGATTAAATTACAGTGAAGTTATGAGAAGGCCATGTTAAAGTAATGTGTTTTCAGTAGTTTTTTAAAGTGCTCCACTGTATTAGCCTGGCGAATTCCTACTGGCAGGCTATTCCAGATTTTAGGTGCATAACAGCAGAAGGCCGCCTCACCACTTCTTTTAAGTTTTGCTCTTGGAATTCTAAGGAGACACTCAGTTGAGGATCTGAGGTTACGATTTGGAATATAAGGTGTCAGACATTCCGATATATAAGCCGGGGCAAGATTATTTAAAGCTTTATAAACCATAAGCAGAATTTTAAAGTCAATTCTGAATGACACAGGTAACCAGTGTAGTGACATCAAAACTGGAGAAATGTGTTCGGATTTTCTTTTCCTGGTAAGGATTCTAGCAGCTGCATTCTGCACTAGTTGCAAACGATTGATGTCTTTTTTGGGTAGTCCTGAGAGGAGTGCGTTACAGTAATCTAGCCGACTGAAAACAAACGCATGAACTAATTTCTCTGCATCTTTCGATGATATAAGAGGTCTAACTTTTGCTATGTTTCTTAGGTGAAAAAATGCTGTCCTAGTGATCTGATTAATATGCGATTTAAAATTCAGATTACAATCAACGGTTACCCCTAAGCTTTTTACCTCCGATTTGACTTTTAATCCTAATGCATCCAGTTTATTTCTAATAGCCTCATTGTATCCATTATTGCCAATCAGTAAGATTTCGGTTTTTTCTTTATTTAATTTGAGAAAGTTACTATTCATCCATTCTGAGATACAAGTTAGACATTGTGTTAGCGAATCAAAAGATTTGGGGTCATCAGGTGCTATTGATAAATACAGCTGTGTGTCATCAGCATAGCTGTGGTAGCTCACGTTGTGCCCTGAGATAATCTGACCTAATGGAAGCATGTAGATTGAGAAGAGCAGTGGACCCAGGATAGAGCCTTGTGGAACACCATATAGAATATCATGTGTCTTTGAGTTATAATTACCACAACTAACAAAGAATTTTCTCCCTGCCAGGTAGGATTCAAACCAATTTAAGACACTGCCAGAGAGGCCCACCCATTGACTAAGGCGATTCTTAAGAATATTATGATCAATGGTGTCAAATGCGGCACTCAGATCTAAGAGGATGAGAACAGATAAATGGCCTCTGTCTGCATTTACCCGCAAGTCATTTACTACTTTAACGAGTGCAGTTTCTGTGCTGTGATTTGTTCTAAAACCTGACTGAAATTTATCAAGAATAGCATGTTTATTGAGGTGCTCATTTAACTGTATAATGACTGCCTTCTCTAGAATTTTACTTAAGAAAGGCAGGTTAGAGATGGGTCTATAATTTTCAAGAGCAGAGGGATCAAGATTATTTTTCTTAAGTAGGGGTTTAACTACCGCAGTCTTAAGACAGTCTGGGAAGACCCCCGTATCTAATGATGAATTTACTATGTCAAGAACATTATCACTAAGCACGCCCGATACTTCTTTGAAAAAATTTGTTGGTATTGGGTCAAGGACGCAGGTGGAGGGTTTCATTTGAGAAATTATTTTATGTAAATCAGGTAAATCTATCCTAGTGAAAGACTTTAATTTGTTTATTATGGGGTACTGGGGTTTAGGAGGATACTTAGTGTTGGGGAGATATACTATGTTATTTCTAATATCATTAATTTTTTGATTGAAAAATACAGCGATAGCCTCACAGGTTTTACTGGAAGTACTTAGGAGGCATTCCTTTGAGTTACCTGGGTTTAACAGATGATCAATTGTCGAAAATAAGACTCTGGGATTACTAGCATTGTTATTTATAAGCTTAGAGAAATAGCAGCGCCTCTCAAGACGGACTGTGTTATTGTATTCTGTTATTTTAACTTTTAATATTTCATAGTCAATAGTTAGTTTAGTTTTCCTCCATTTACGCTCAGCTCTACGGCATGTTCTCTTTAAATCAGACACTCTTTGGGTCTTCCATGGTATAACAATGCTAGAAGATTTTTTAACTGTCTTTTCAGGTGCAACTAAGTCAACTGCAGCCCTCACTTTAGTATTAAATCTTTCCACCTTACTATTTACATTCTCCTCGCTATTATAGTTGGCACTATAAACAGACTGATTGGTTAGAATGTTTGAAAGTTTTAAAGCTGCTGATGAGTCAAAGAACCGTTTTTTAACAATATGCTTCTCATGAGTGTTTTCTATCATTATTTCTGTATTAAAGAGTAGAAGAAAATGGTCTGATAGACCAAATCAATGACCTGCTTTATATCAACTTTTAGTCCTTTAGTAATTACTAAGTCTAACGTATGACCTGCTTTATGTGTAGGCTGATTAACGAGCTGTCTCAAATCAAAAGAGTCCAGGAGGTTCATAAATTCTTTTACTTTCTGGTCACATTGATTATCTATATGAAAATTAAAGTCGCCGACTATTAAGAGTGTGTCATAGTTCGTAATTAAGATTGACATCAAGTCAGAGAATTCCTCAAAGAAAGACGCATTGAATTTTGGAGGTCTATACACGGATAATACTAGAACGTGAGAATCTCCCTGAATAATAATGGCGAGATACTCAAAAGACTTGAATTTACCAAAACTGATATTTTTACATTTAAACCTGCTTGAGTAAATGTTTGCTAGTCCTCCACCTCTCTTTCCTTGGCGATCAGCACGAGTAAAACTGTAATCCGGAGGCGCAGATTCGATTAAAACAGCTGCGCCATCTGAGCTAAGCCACGTTTCACTTAGTGCAATAAAAACTATTTTTTTATCACTAATAAGATCGTTGATAAAAAACGTCTTGTTAGTTAAAGCTCTAACATTTAATAGAGCCATATTCAATGTTTCGGAGGAGCAGAGATGAATACTATGTGCGTTATTGATATATGGAACAGGAATTAAGTTATTTTTATTAGCGCCGCTCTGCGTGTATTTTTTGTTTAATCTATGATATGTTTTTATAGTTTTAATACATTGTTCATCTAAAGTAGTAACTTTAATTAAATTATTGGTGTTTATGCCGTATTGCCTAGATTTTCTATGTGCATTAAGATTGGTTATTACAGTATTTATGTTGTGCACTTTTATGGAAGATTTTATTAAACAATTATCATGACCAAGCACAGGAGTGGCATTTCGGAAGGGGTTAAAAGCAGAGATAGATAGTCAAGATAAACGAATTACCTTGGATATGTTTTCGGAGAGGACCCGGGCGCCGAAGCTATTCGGATGCAGGCCATCTCGCTTGAAAAAACGCGGTCTTTCCCAAAAGAGGTCCCAGTTGTTGATGAAACCGATGTCTTGATTCTTGCAGAAGCCCTGCAGCCAGTTGTTTAAACCAAGCAGACGACTGTAGTACTCGTTTGATCGTCTGACGAGAGGGAGTGGACCTGAGATGAAGATCTTTGCCGATGGGGTCCTCTCCTTTGTGTCTTTAATTAATGCAGTGAAGTCTGCCTTGAGGATCTCGGACTGTCGGTGCCTTATGTCGTTTACGCCAGCATGTAAAACAATTGCTCCAACTGCCCTGTTCTTGTAGATCGCCGGCGCACGTCTCGTCACATCTTGGACATGAGCACCGGGAAAACAAGAAACAAAAGATTTTCTATTAGGGCAAGTGATATTGAGGTTCCTAACAATAGAATCACCTACCACAATTACATCACCAGGAGCTGAAGGCGAACTGGGGACGCTTAGAGGGTCAAACCGGTTCTGCGTTACGATGCTTGCCTGTGCCGATGGAGGTGTTCTGGCCTTGAACCCCCGCCTGCATTGCTGAAATACACCGAGGTCATCATCGGTGTTGCTCCTACGAGGCGTGGGGGTGAAGGTGACTTGAGCGGCACAACGCGGGGTTGATGTTACGCTGATAACAGATGGCGAGGACGGTTTATCCAACAGCCGAGCCTTCAGATCTCTGAGGTATCTTCTTCTGGACAGAAGTTTCTGAATCTGTTCATCGAGTGCCTGGAGTTCCTCGACTACAATTTCAACGCGATTCACCTCACTATCGGCCATTGTCCGCTTCTGTTTCTGCTTCCGCTTCGTGCCCTAGGAAGAATGAGAGAGAGATAGGTTAGCTATCCACCCAAATGCACACAGATAGTCTAATCTAATTTCAAATCAAATGATTTCCATTTTATTTCTTGAACAGTTCACTCTACAGAAGTCATTGAATTAACCACATTCATCACCTTTTTTCAAGCAAATCCTTTGCCTGACCCAGTTGCACCACTACTCACGCTAGAGAATATTTCTTTTCTTTTATTAACTTCTGTTAAAAGTACCTTGATCTCCACTTCTTTGAAGTTTTTTTTCATTCTTATTTTGCTTTGGACATTTTGGCAGATCCTGAGCACTTATATGATAAGATGTGCGGCATTGATGGGTGTAGATTATGGTAATGAACTGACAACATGCCCTTGCCCAAATTATTGGTATTTATATACCTACAAAGGGTATTAGGAACAAATAAAGGTTTTACTCATGGTGTGTAAATGTGACATAAGAGTTTAGTAAAATCGCCTTTTACGTGCAAATATGTACACTAATTTACAAATGTTTCATGAAAGAAACCCAGTATGTTTCCTTTAAAGACATCATAGAATCTAAAAGTGTAGGAGAAAGAGGGAGATGTGTATGGTGATACATGTCCCGGCAGAAGTACCCTTTTCCAGCTGGGGTGCAATGCAGATAGGTGTTCAGCAAGCTCTAGAGGTGTTGTACTTCCCATGGACAAGAGCGGGAAGCAGCATTTCCCTGATGTAGTATTTAAGGTTCCCATGGAGACTTTGTTGGATTATTAATCAGGCAGCTATGCAGGCAGACCAGGCAGCAGGGGTCCTGGTGGTTAGATGCAGGAAGGTGTCCCGGTTGACCCAGGGTTGCAGGAGTAACTATTTATAGAACCTGTTGCTTCAATAACATTTGAAATAAATTCATAACTTGGAATTATTCCAACTGGTTATTCGAACATTACAGACTTCTAGTGTGGTGTTTGCTGGAGTCTCTCTGGGAATGAGGTGTGACATTGAAGCATTTGCCTGTGGGCTGTAGTGGGTCACAGGTTCTCTTAGGATAAAATCATCTCTTCACTTAGATGCGCTTGGGGTCAGGAGTGAGTGGAGCAAAGTGGAGGGCTCACCTAGTGAGGAAGATGAGGAGGCCAATATTTTTGGGAGCAGGTGAAAGTGGGAAATAAACATTTGATTACACCTCACCTGGAAAAAAATATGAAAAGGCTCAGAGAGGTATAGCCTTGTTGTTTCCTACGTTGTTTTGGTATTACTTTCTACTTTCATTTATCCCTACCTTGTAATTATTCAATTATTAAGTTACCTTTCCAAAGAAGTCGTCAAACTAGTTCTTGTTTCATAATGACCCTGTCATCTCCATAAACAGTTTGATCAATTACACTCTGTGGGAATGTAATTTATTGTTATAATTTTTTTTGGTTTACTGTGTTTGGTCTCAGCGATTTGTATGATGGAGTAAGGACTCCAGTTAAAAGCAATGTTGAGGTAACTGACAAGATCCTAGTTAGAGTAAGTCTGCACCAAGGATCTTCTTTAAGTCCTTATCTCTTTGATGTGGTTATGGATATGTTGAGTCCTGGAATAAAAAAAACAGAAAAGAGACAGTGGAGAGGAAGTTGGAAGAATTGAGAAGGGCTTTGCAAAACAAAGGGTTGAAGATAAATAGGAAGAAGACAGAATATATGAGGTTTAATGATAATCAGGGATCAGAAGTTTCCTGCATTCTTAGCTATTTTAAAGAATGGATACATTTAAATATATTGAATCAGTGTGTGGCACGCGGCTGGGGGTGGTACCCAGCCGGGACGCCCAGAAGGACAGGAGGAGGACTCATGCCTCCTCCGGACTGCCAGGGGGCGTCCCCATGCCTGGAGGACTTGGGACCTCAGCACTTCCGCCACACCAGGAAGTGCTGGGGGGAAGAAGGAAAAAGAGACACCCGGAGTGCTTCCGGAAAGACAGCCGTCACTTCCGCCACACAGGGGTATGTCAGGGGAAGATTGCCAGGAACCACCTGGAGCACATCCGGGTGACTATAAATGGGGCCGCCTCCCTCCTATCAGGGAGCTGGAGTCGGGAGCAGGAGCAGGGCGAAGCTCCTGGAGAGAGAGTAGAGGTGGCCCAGGGACAAGGCGAGAGAAGGCCCAGGAGAAGGGAGACTGGGGCTAAAGCACTGTGAGTTGTGCGGGACTGTGAATTAAATAGACTTTTGTTGTGTGGACGACAATAAAAAGAAATCTTTTGGTAAAGATGTGGTCTCAGTCTGGTGGTGTCCGGGCAAGTCTCACAAGTGGTACCCTAAGATAGAAAACTAGATGCAGAGATAACCCATAGAGTATAATGTGAATGGAATAGCTGGAAGAAGGTATCAGCAGTATTGTCTGTTTCAAGAATTAAGGTGAAAGTTAAAGGTTAAGTGTGAAGTTACAAAAAAAAGGACAGAATAAGAAATGAGACAATCAGAGGTACAGCAAAAGTGGGAGAAATATCTAGCAAAGTACAGGGAAGTAGGCTGAAGTGATATGGACTTGTAATAAAGAGAGACAATGAATATGTCGGCAAGATTGATGGGAATAGAAGTACAGTAATCCCTCCTCCATCGCGGGGGTTGCGTTCCAGAGCCACCCGCGAAATAAGAAAATCCGCGAAGTAGAAACCATATGTTTATATGGTTATTTTTATATTGTCATGCTTGGGTCACAGATTTGCGCAGAAACACAGGAGGTTGTAGAGAGACAGGAACGTTATTCAAACACTGCAAACAAACATTTGTCTCTTTTTCAAAAGTTTAAACTGTGCTCCATGACAAGACAGAGATGACAGTTCTGTCTCACAATTAAAAGAATGCAAACATATCTTCCTCTTCAAAGGAAACAGAGAGGAAAGCAAACAAATCAATAGGGCTGTTTTTCTTTTAAGTATGCGAAGCACCGCCGGTACAAAGCTGTTGAAGGCGGCAGCTCACACCCCCTCTGTCAGGAGCAGGGAGAGAGAGAGAGAGAGAGAGAGAGAGAGAGAGAGAGAGAGAGAGAGAGAAAAACAAACAGTCAAAAATCAACACGTGCCCTTTGAGCTTTTAAGTATGTGAAGCACCGTGCAGCATGTCGCTTCAGGAAGCAGCTGCACACAGAAGGTAGCAACGTGAAGATAATCTTTCAGCATTTTTAGACGAGCGTCCGTATCATCTAGGTGTGCGAACAGCCCCCCTGCTCACACCCCCTACGTCAGGATCTGAGAAAGTCAGCGCGAGAGAGAGAGAGAGAGAAAGTAAGTTGGGTAGCTTCTCAGCCATCTGCCAATAGCGTCCCTTGTATGAAATCAACTGGGCAAACCAACTGAGGAAGCATGTACCAGAAATTAAGACCCATTGTCCTCAGAAATCCGCGAACCAGCAAAAAATCTGCGATATATATTTAAATATGCTTACATATATAATCCGCGATAGAGTGAAGCCGCGAAAGGCGAAGCGCGATATAGCGAGGGATCACTGTACATGGGAAGAGAAAGTGAGGGATACCAAAACATAGGTGGAAGAATAAAGTAAAAGAAGATCTGAAGGAATGGCAAGGAGGTGCAAGACCAAGCTGTTTGGAGAAGGTTGATCAATCACATCGACCCCACACAGTATTAGGTAAGGATGAAGAGGAAGAAGGGCTCAGTGATGTGTACATTGTTTACTTTATGTAAATAGTAAACTCTTTTGCTCATGCCTGTCACCATGAAAGTGCTGCATTGATCAGACTCTCTTCTAATTTCAAGCTGATTGTTTTCCTGCTCTTTGTCAGTAGATATATAAATATTTTTCTTACATGTAATATTTTATTGGATAGAGAAGTTCCTGTCCAAAAGCTAATTTGCAGCTATGAGGTTTCATCTTTGGAAACCTTCCAACAAAGAGTGTGCACTACTGAGTGTATTCTGCACAGTAAACTTACTTTTCAGAGCTGCCAGAAAATGCAAATGACAGAGTATGTGGAGAGAAAGAGAGAAGTTGGGCTGATGATACTAAAAATACAGAACCCTTTGGGAGTCTGTGGGGTATAGTAGCAACATTGTATGTCCCAGTCAGAGAGGAGTGAAATGTTGATTGACAAGACATTAAAGCACACACAGAGGAACAAGCAAGAGACCGAAATAATGAATAATAAGGTGTGGTAGCCGCAGGCAGCAGATAGAGGAAAGATGACAAAGTACCAGTCCCCAAACCAAGATAAATCTGTACATACTTTGTCAGTTTCCTTTGTGTGACTGTCTGCAGTAGCTGTCATTTTTCATTTTATGTGTGGGAGACTTCTTCTTTCTCTGCCTTCATGTCTCAACATTCTTTATTCTTGGGAAATCTGGAGTACTCTGTATAATACAGCCTGTATGCTTTTTTCATCTCATTTAGATTGTGCATTAAATGCATAGGCTTCGTTAAGAGTTTTTTTTTATACCGTAATAAAATTGTTTTGAGTATTTAAAAAACAATGTCTACTGAACTTTGTATCTCTTAGAAATCCCACAATCATACTCTTAGCAAATCTGAAAAGAAATAGGCAACCATTATGTAGAGGCACTTAACAGATCTGCTGAGAGTTGTTAAACAAGTTATTGTCAGTTTGGTGAAATACTATTGAAAACTCCCGCTAGCATCTCTACAAAACTTCACAAGTACATTCTAATCTCAAACTAGTCTCTTAGCATGTGAGTTTACAGTGTCACATTCATGGTCCTGTAAAATGTAACTTGTGGTACTTTACATTATTCATGGTCATTGGAAGTCATGGCGATTTTTCCTGCCAACGTCCTACAAATGAATCCTCTTTCTTCTAGCCTTTTCTTTGCATTGACTAATTTGACTCTTCTTCTAATTTAACATGATAAATTTGTTTTTGATGTCTCGATCAATTCATAACTATACATAAGCAAAATCGTGCACTAATGCTGTATTCGTAGTGTGGTTTTTTACACTGCTACTGCTCATCGGTTTATGTATTTTCAAATCTGCCTGTCATTTTCTATTTAAACAAAGGTCTGTAGTGAAAGCAAAAAAAAATAAATCATGTTGGCCAGCATGTTGGCATAATGATAACACTTCTGCCTTATGGTAAGGAAACCAGGGTAGAGTTTGCATGTTCTCCCCATGTATACTTGGATATTCTCTGGGTGCTCTGGTTTCCTCCCGAAGACATACAGGTTTGGTGGACTGGCAACGCTAAACTGGCCCTTGTGTTTGTGCCTGGTGTATGCATGTGCGTGAATGTGTCCTCCCTGCAATAGGCTAGTGCCCTAGTATTCCTGCTTTGTGCCCTATGCTTACTGGGATAGGCTCTCTCCCAACCAGTAATCCTGCTCAGGGTGAAGTAGGCTATATATATTGTCATAAACTTGACACAGAGTCATAGAAAGGTTTGGGGCAGCCACCCGTATAATTGGTTTCCTGGCTGCAAAAGTCGTTTAAATGAATACGGCACTGATGTGCACATAACCGAGTCCAAAACAGAACTGAGGGAATAGGGAAAAGGTGCAGGCTATTAAAGGTGAAGACAGAATGGAGATCAACAAAAAGCTGCAGAACTTTGGTAATTTGAGACAAATGCAGCTACACTTAGAATGGCAGAAGTTCAAAAAGGGGCAAGAAGATGTGTACAATAATTCCAGAAGTAGATTATCCATCAGGACAATGCCCCATGACAGGAAGCGCTCAGTTTTCACGACTTCCTGGCTAAGAAATAAATTGCCAAATTGGATCACCCACTCTATTCACCCGATTTATTCCTTTGTGATTTCTGGTTCTTCCCAAAAATAAAAGCTGCCATGAAAATACAGATATTTTCAGACATTTCTGACATCCAGTGTAATATGACAAAGGAACTCATGGAAATTTCTGAAACGGACTTCCAGGTATGTTCCTAGCAATAGCAACATTGTCTAGCTAAATGCATAGCTGTGGAAGGGAGATTACTTTGAAAGGAACAGTAGACAACACTGTCACAAATCACATACAGTGGAACCTCGGTTCACGAATGTCTCGGTACACGTACAAATCGGTTTATGACCAAAAAGTTCGCAAAACTTTTGCCTCGGTTCACGACCACACACTTGGTATACGAACAAGCCAGTTTCCCTTTTGGTTTGTACATGTTCAGTCTTTCCCTGTGCATTTCCTGTGCAGCGAGCAAGAGAGAGACAGCGAGACAGCGCAACACACACACACACACACAGGCAGCGCGAGAGAGAGACAGACGCACACACAGGCAGCGAGAGAGAGAGAAACGCGCGCACACACAGAGGCAGAGCGAGAGAGAGAGACGCACACACACACAGGCAGCGTGAGAGAGACGCGCGCACACACACAGGCAGCGAGAGAGAGCTGCGCACACACACAGGCAGCGCGGGGGCTGGATGCAGGTAGGAAGGCAGTTAAAGAATGCACTGGGCTTGATTTTGTTTTCACTTCTGTTTACAGCGATCGGTTCGTAGCGGGCATTGTTGCAATGTTACTTTTCTTGGTGGTTTATTAAATTAGATTTTTTCAAATGTTCTTTTTTTCCCTGTGCTTAAAACTCATTAAAAAAAGTGTTTTTAGCCAGCGGTTGGTAGCGCTATAGCGCGAACTATTGCAATTTTAGTTTTTTCTGTTGTTCAAGGTTTTCTCAGTGTTATTCAATGTTTTTACATTTAGTTTACTATTACGCTGTGCATTCTATGGTTTAATCTATACATATTAATAAAAGGCAAAGCCCTCACTGACTGACTGACTGACTGACTGACTGACTGACTCATCACTAATTCTCCAACTTCCCGTGTAGGTGGAAGGCTGAAATTTGGCAGGCTCATTCCTTACAGCTTACTTACAAAAGTTAGGCAGGTTTCATTTCGAAATTCTACGCGTAATGGTCATAACTGGAACATGTTTTTTGTCCATATACTCTAATGGAGGAGGCGGAGTCACGTATCGCGTCATCACGCCTCCTACGTAATCACGTGAACTAAAAACAAGGAAGAGATTTACAGCACGAGTCAAACGCGGGAACGAAGGTAAATGACGTTAATTTTTTAGTGTCTTTTAATACTGTGTAAGCATACATATTAACACATGTGCAATTAAACGTGTGCATTTACGGGGTGATTTCTCAGGCTTAAAAGCTCGCCTTTTACTAAAAAGGTAAATGCAAAACTATTTTCAATCATTCTATGATCTGCTTCTCACAACTGAAGGCACCGTGGCTGATGTTACGTCACTTGATGGCCAACCATAAGCGTTACCTGGTAGGTAACCAGCCACTCACTTCACTCCCTTACGGGAATCGAACCTCTGAGGTTTTCTTTTGTTCTTAATTAAAATTTAAAAGCAATACTTCACCGCTGCTAAGCCCCTCTAGCACTGACGTCCAAGGTTCGATTACCGTAAGCAAGTGCAGTGAGTGTGTACGCCTGTTGAGCCAAGAATAAGGGGGAAAGACGTGTCGCGTACTCTTTGCATTATTTGACAGTAAACTATTTTCAATCATTCTATGATCTGCTTCTCACAACTGAAGGCACCGTGGCTGATGTTACCTCAGTTGCTGGCCAACCATAAGCGTTACCTGGTAGGTAACCAGCCACTCACTTCACTCCCTTACGGGAATCGAACCTCGGACGTCAGCGCTACAGGCAAAGCCCCTAAAATTGCGCCACAGCGTGTGGTTTAGTTTATTTGACAACATGTAGATCGGGGTAATTACATTCACGGCATTCGTAGTCTGATTCACAATCTGATTGTATGGGTGGTTACCTACCAGGTAATGCTTATACTTGGCCACCAAGTCAGGTCGAAGTGATCACTCGAGTGAAGGCAGCTTCACAAAAAAACAGATCCTTAACAAACTGTTATTAATATATTTTCCCTCAATTTAAAAAGACTTTCTTTTCTTCTTAATAAAAATTTAAAAGCGGTACTTCGCCGGTGCGAAGCGCGTGGATTTGACCGACTGACACATACAGACATATTCATGAGTGCAGGTACTTCGGAAAGAAAGCACCGTGTAAACCTAAAGTTTAAATTAAGTTCATAGACCTAGAAAAGGTTGCCATTCATTTGAGGCAAGATTGCTTTTCTTCTGTACAACTATACGTTGCATTCTCAAGAGTGTGCTTGCACGGCTTCGGATACAGATATATATATATATATATAATATATATATATATATATATATATATATATATATATATATATATATATATATATATATATATATATATGTATGTATGTATGTATATCT